>NC_091404.1:16287451-16589927 GCF_032191515.1 Phaenicophaeus curvirostris | reverse complement strand
TAAACAGACTTTTTTAGAAGGTGGCATGAATCTTACAGAACAATTGGTAACTTATTTGTTTCAAGTCTCTTCTTTGGGCACCATGAGGAAATCTGGGGTATACTTCATAGACATTTAACCTTGGAGGGGTAGGATAGTATTTCAAATGCACAGCAAGTCTGATCTGATATATTTCAGTAGGGAGAGTTTCTTCATGTTGTAGTTGAATACAAAGATGTTGCTAACTTCTGGTGAAATAAAAAACATCACCTGAGAAATAACTTTTGTTCTTTAAAAGCTTTTTTAAAGAGAGGTGAATTTGAAGGATTTTGTCATTAATCTAGTACTGCATTTTCTTTTTGGTAGGAGTGGAATCTAAAGGTAAATGAACAGCTTAGGTGAAAAATTACTTATTACTGAAGGGGAGGGGAAATAATGACCGTGCATGAATGGTACTGTAGTGTGGCATAGATTTGGGAAGATGTTCTTGCACTCCAGGTGATAGATTTATAAATTGCTGTCAATGCAAATCCCATGGATGTTGACACAGCTAATGTAGATTGACTAATCCTTCAAATTGTCCTCTACTGAACTGAATAATTGCTGAAGCATAGCTATCTCTGTTTACAGCTAAATTCCATTTAAAATAACAAACAACAATCTATAACTATTTAATTCAGCCTTGCCCTCAGAAACAAAATCTCTTGTGGGTTTTCTTTTCCTTTTGAGCTAGTTGTTTGAGGGAAGTGTTCTCCCCCACTCCAGTGAGATCGTAGAAAATACTTAAATGTTCTCCCTAGTAAGATATTGACAGTGCTGTGTGCTGTTGTATTTAGGTACTGGGTGTGTTTTGTTATAAGGTGATGTCTAAATGTCAAGTCAGCTGTTTCTGTTGGTGATTTGCCTGAAATAAAGTATGTCTTAGAAAAAAATAACCAGAAATTGTGTTAGGGTAAGAGGAATCAAAGCAGTGGGTATTTAATCAGTGGTTTTGAAAGGCCTAACGTTTGTAAGTTTTTGAGTTTGTTTTTTTTTTTTTCTTTTCTTTTTTTAGGCCAGTGTTTGAAACCATTTTTAATGTCAGTGGGCTTTCTGTTCATGTCAGACTTTCTGTCCATTGTGAGAGTTTTTAATTATTTTTTTCAAACATCTGTCAACAAGTTAAAATATCTATGTATACACATGTCTGTGTGCAGAGTACAAGAGTGCACACAGATGTTTCAATGCAGTAGCCAAATGTGTTGAATTTACTTTTCAAGAAAATGATTTACACACTGATTTTTTTTTTGTAGTCTTTGAAAAATCTTAAAATTAATTGATCAGTAGATGTTGTACTTACGTACATGATCTGGAAAAAACAAATAAATGGCAAGTATTGATCTAGAATACATGTTTATTTTTTTTAAAATAAATATGCTTTAAACCAGAGCTGGAAACTTTGTACATAGAAATCTGCTATTGTGTAAGAAGTTTTATTAAATCATGGTAAACAAAACAAAGAAAAGAAAGCATGAATTCAAACCTGTCTGGTTGTAGCTAGACAGCCAATGCCTGCATAGTAATTGCAAATCCTTAAAAAGAGATTATCTTTCTGGATGTTATATTGCAGTGTATGATGATATTGAAGAAAGAAATGATTTGTAAACAACCTTTGGCAGAAGACAGAGAACTTAATTTGGCTCAAATAAGAGGGATCGACATTAGAATTCATGCGCTGTATCAAGGCTGGCAAGCAGTAGCAGCTGCTCTGATATATGTGTTAGAGCGTTCGTGGTTGCTTAAGTGAAAGTGATTGCTCTGTGAAAATACAGATAGGGCCGAAAAAGTAGTAAAATTCAGGGATGCTCCTGTGATACTACACTAAAAGTAAATATTTTTTACCAGTTGTTGTGTTTTATTAACGTGTGCAAATGATCCAGCTGCTGTTCTGCACCCTATTATTGCAGTTACAGTCTCCTCTTGAGGACAGGAGACCCCTCAGTTCTATGAAGTTATGCCAGGCAGAAATTTAATTGAAAGCTTTAGGCTTATGTAAGGTACAACTTTTGCTCTTTTTGTGGCTAATTAATGTAAAGACTAACAGCAACCATTCCTCTGTTTTATTAAAGCTTTTGTAGAATTCTAGCTGGATTGATGTGTATTTTATGTAATAAGTAATGCTATGTAACTTCTTGTTCAAATAGTGCAAATAGTACAAGACAGGCTGTTATATAGTTTGAATATTACTGACTAGTGTACACTTACTGTCTACCAACCCCTTTTCTGTTAAAATGGGGAAGATTTCTTTAATCTCTTAAATCAGTAGAAAGTGGGGTTTTTTATAGTTATAATAATAAAGTGTCACTCTAGTGGTAGTTAAAACATAGAAGTTTTTCCTGGCATAAGCTGTAACGTTTAAAGCTCACACCTGAAAAATTAATCAAAAAATACCTGTAAAAAAAAATCTGGAATTGGGTTATGGTATGATTTGCATTTTTAAAATGCTTTTACCGAGATACAAGGTGTAATGGGTAATTTTTTGTTTATAAATGCTATTTTTGTGTTGCAAACTTAAACACAGTACTCTTATTTTATTTTTTTATATTATTACTTGATTTGAATGTGTGCACTGAATATTATGCTCTGTGTACATTATTCTTTAATCCTTTCTCAAACAATGAATCCAATAGTATTGACCACTCAAATTGATGCTTCTCCATTCAGCTGGAAGCTGCTTTCTGAAGGCTACACTCACTGATCTACTGATTTTTTTTTTTCTTTCCTTACTAAATGTATTATTCCCAGAATCTGGTTCTCTGATAAAGAAAGGCCATGGAATCCAAACCTTTATTTGACGGTTTTCATACCACAGTGTTTAGTGTCTTCTTTATAAATGAATAAATTTGGAAAGCCTTAAATTGGTGCCGTGCATTGTTCATGTTTTGCACATGCCATATATGCAGACACTGCTCTCTAAAAGCCTTTATATTGCAGCATGTTAACACTATGAAAGATGCAGAAATACAGCAATTATTTGTATTCCAAATCGTGAATTAACTAACTGTTGTTGAAATTTGTAGGTTTAGCAAGTCTTGGAACTATTAAAATTTCTCTAGTATGGTAATAGTTTGAGAGTTAAAAAGATGAAAATGCAGAGGCCATAATGCAAATACTTGGGAAAGACAGGGATTTTTACGTTCAACACCCTGGTTTTCCAGTATGTATATTTATTAGGCAGGAAGAAAAATCCCTCTTTTTACCTCTTTTGTTTGGGTTTGTTTTTTTGTTTAACATACCTAGGTCAATGGCAAGGAAATCCTTGACTATTTCTAAAGATGTAACCCTTCGTGCAGTCCACCTTTTCCATTTTGCACTGGCCTGTGTCTGTCTACTTACAGTCATGAGGCTGGAGCTCTTGATAAGGCTGTGAAATGGCTGTTATTTTTCTTTTTTTTCTGCTCCTTTATGAACCCTTAATATCACTTGGAATTTAGAACCTATAGAATATTTCATTGAAGTACGTCTTTCTGGTTCAGTTGACTGTTAAGAACTATTTAACAGTCACCAGATTGGAAAAAAAAAAATCTAATCACTATTTACTATAAATCTCAGCTGCAATTATCATCTGTGAAAGTGGCAAATAGAAGTGCATAAAATGAAAAGAAGGAGGGAAAAATATTGATTGCCCTTCCCCAATCTTTTGCTTTTAGTGTGCTAACCCAAATAAGACATTTCTTCAGTTCAAAAGACATTGACTAAACATCAGCTGCCTGAGCTTTTTCTTTAAATAGTCTTATCTGAAACTACATACTTAGTCTTGATTTTCTATTTATTAACATTTAATGTAACAGAGGCTGTGGTTTCTAAGTCTAGCATTTTAAGTTTGCCCTTTTCCAGAGCTCTTGTTTATAAAAAGATAATTTATCTTCATGCTGAAGGCCATTATTAGTCTTGTAAAGTCAGTTTTGTACTTAATGCAGTGACATTGTGATTTGCTGTGTGTCAAGCCCTGTGCTTGGGACAGGCTTAAACTGCCACAGAAGTGTTGTCTCGAGAGTGGGAAGCAGCTCTGCAGAAAACCTCGAGTCTTAGTGGAAGAACAAGTTAGTGCTGTGCCCTGGCATCAGTGAGGGCTGGCAAGTCCTGGGCTTCACTGAGAGGAGCGTAGTCAAGAGATGACAGGTGGTGACTTTTTTTGCCCTTAACTCAGGATTTACTGGGTTGCAGGAGGAGAATGGGGTTGAATATTCTGTACCAAAATTCTACTTTGTTGATTAAATTGAGTAGAAGACCACCAAGCTGGTCATGGGCCAGGTCACTGAGGAAAGGGTCATGGGAAAGGGCTTGTCTGGCTCAGAGAATTTAGAAAGGAGGTTTTGGAGGCATCTGTTAGCAACCTTCCAAGAACAAATAAGTTACTGTAAAGGTGCAACCAGGCTTTTTAGCCAAGCGTACAGCAAAAGAATGAGAGACGGAGGTCATAAAATGGAACAAGGAACAGTTTAACTGGATATAAGAAAAACAAATTTCACTTTATTACAATATGACTGTAATGTAAAAAATGCTAAATTGTACCCAAGAACAAAAAGACAGGAGACAAAAATTTACCCTGAATATAAGTATACTCTGTGAATACAGAGAATGTAAAGATGCAGCTGTGTTGTCGGCATTCTGATTCTTGTCTTTCGTTTCCATTTTTATATTTAAATTATATCCACTAAACTACATTGTTCTTGATCTTCTCATTATAGTAGTAGGCTTAGAACTTGATTTTTAAAGTATGTATGTGGATTCTGAAGCTCAGACAGAGCTACATGTTACTCATTGTGTCTCTTACGTATTGAAAACAGGGATGGGTGTTAACTGAGACTTGTTTCTTGATTGGGCCAAAGAAGTGAATTAGACACAGTAGTTTAAGATATGAATGACTGCTTTCTACAGATTTTAAGCAACTCAGCAGGTGCTAGTATTATCTCTTGTTAATATGATGGGTACTCTTGGTGACAAAACATGTTCCAGTGGTAATCTGGAGGCAAAATAAATTTGTCCATTTAGAAAAAAAATAAATGCTTTATCCACTTGACGATGTCAGAGAGATCAAAGACTGCAAATCCCATAGTTCTTGTTCACAGATAAATTGAAATGCAATTTCTTTTTACCATGCAGATGTTTAGCTGGTAAATCTATGATTTTTTTTCAAGTTGGAAAAACTTCTATGTACGTAGGACATTAAAACCTTTTAACTGCATACAATTACCGGGCATTGTTTAGTCCTTAATCACTGAATCAGTATGAATTAAATTGCTTTCTTAATTGCCTAAATACCTTATATTTTTAAAAGCCTGTTTTTTGCCTGCACTCATTTATTCTTAACAGGGTAATCCTTAAAGCTGAAAGGCCTGTATTAAATTGAACATCGATGGCGAGCCTGTCATGAGGATTATAGAATTAGAACTTCTAGTGATTTAGAGAATGAGAAAACAAATAGGAGATTTTATACGCACATTTATGTATTCTTCTTAAATAAATCCTTGATTTCATTTGTTGTGTATGTTGTAGCTTACTTCTATGTAAGAACTGTACTAGATGAGTTAGTAAAATGCGGTTTAAAAAACCTTTACAGATATATTTGTAATACTGATTCTTTATAAAAAGTCAAGTACGCTTATCTCAGACTCTTGCATACACCTACAGTCTCTATTGCCTTTGTCAATAAGGGATAATCTCTACTTCTACAAAATCTTCAATCAACTCATACTTTCATTGTCTGTCTGCATAAAAATGGAGAAACTAAATTTGGATTTAAGTTTATTTTCTAATTTTCTTAAGCTCATCATGTTCCTTTGTACACACGTGCACTCTGCCAAGGGACTTAACGACAAGTATATATGTTTACTTGAAAATTTGCCGCTAGCTTTGTGTTTTAACAATTATTTAACAATTGTTTTTTGAAAGTAATAAAATTATTCTAGCAACTACTGCACTTAGGTTAATGGAAAACAGAAGGCCTTATCACCTTCCAGAAGACCTGAAGGTTTATTTTGGACCACTAAAACTTGCCTCTGGAGTTGAGAGGCTAGGGAAAATATACAATTACTTGTCTCTTCACACTGTGCACAATTTTCATGCAGCTTTTTATATAATAAAACCGGCCATACTACATTTCCTTTACTGGCAGTTAGGATGACCTTTGCTTTTCATGGCCGTTTCATTTTCCAGTGAGGGGGGGTGTGAATTTCTTTCATGCGTCTATATAGAATATGTCTGAAAGTCTTTTGGATGAAGCAGTGCGCTTTAGGTTTTGCGGCAATAAGAAATTAGGGATTTATGACAAGGAGTTTCTTTAACTTGACTGGTAAAAGAGCAAATTCTGACTTTTAGCATGCTGTCCAGCTATGCAACATTTCAAAGGGTTTCCTTTAGAAATCTGGCAGTAGGGTGCATTGGAGGAATGAACTAAAGTTTGTTCTGTTTAATCTCTGTTCACAGCTATTTTTTTTCGTCACAGCAGGCTTCTGAATTGGCGTTGCTAAAATCTCAACTTTATGGATTGTCTTCAGGACTTGTTCTCAGCACAATTAATTGTTCTTCACATGTACAGCATAGGAATAGGTTCCCTTTGTAGTCTGCAAAAATTTCATTTTAAAAATCATTAGTTTGATTTGCAGGCAACCAGCGTAGGTAATTTTTTTTCTAATGAGGTTACATTTGCAAGATTCACTTTATTTAAACATTTTACTAAAAATTGTTATTTATTTATTTTTCTTCTGTATTCACTTTCTAGATTCGCGATACTAAATCATCAGATCAGAAAACAACCCTATTGCATTTTCTAGCAGAAATCTGTGAGGAGAATTACCGAGACATCCTAAAATTTCCAGATGAATTGCAGCACGTTGAGAGTGCAAGTAAAGGTAAGCAAGTAGATAAACACCTAAAGGTAATAACTGTTTGCTTTGACATTAAATGCTTCCAACATTTAATTTTAGATTGTAGGATTATGTAACCTGAAAGAGTTGATAATCCATATGGATTTTTTTTTTTCTGGTATTTGCTGAGCTGAGAAAAAGTGAGGGGAGGAAAATCAGTAATAAAGCAACTTCTCCTGAAATAAGTTGTGGAGATAATACAGCGTATTTCAGTGCATTACGTACACGCCTTCTGATACGTGAATTTTTTAAGCAGTGTAATTACCATTAAGCCTTTGAAGTCTTATTGCTTGAGAGTGAGCACTTGTGTGTGTGTGTACGTGCACAGAATGTTTCCCATTTTAAGACCTGCTTTAACACTTGAATGCAGAATAACGAATAAGCTTTCTAAAGTTCCCAGACTATGTGCGAATTATCTAGTTTAATTGGACAGTACAGTCAGTGACTAATACTGATTTTAGTCTTGGTCAGTCAGCAGCATACCCTAGTGTATCTGATACAAAACTTAGTACATTTGTTGTTGAGTCTTTTTTTATTTCTAGTACACCGTGCTGCTTTGCACCCTTGTTTCTTAGCTGTGGGAAGTAAGGACTGTGTGATAGTGGCTGACGAAGCTAACACGAACTGTTTAATTTTGACTTGGCACTACCGATTTATCATAAGATAAATAATACTTGGGGAAGCACAATAATATGAGGGGAAAGGAAGCTGGATACACATGTTCACTACCCAGGTTTCCTCTCACAAATTTTTGACTCCCTTATTTCAGTGTTACCAGTCAGTGTCTCTGTTCAGTGGAGTAGTTCAATAGAAACTTTTTTAATTAGGCCATCGTTTTCTTTGTTTGTCTTCTATTTTAAACTTTGGTCTAGGGAGAGCAGAACTCTTTTTTTTCCCTGAGGACTTGTTGATTGATGAACTATTCCCTAACTTTGCTTTTGTTTCATCTTCAGCTTATTCACAGATTTGTGATGCGTTTTGTCATACCATTTTTTTGCTGTTTCTCAAACTTTGCAAGTACCTTTCCACGTATTTTTTTTTTCTGCATAGAAGTTATATTTTGTTTTGATTAAATGTCTTCATTTTTCGCTTTTACTTTGCTAATGAATACGTCATAGGCATGAATGCCTGTTGACAAAAAGGAACTGATCTGCCTATATTGAGTTGAGGATGGGATTGTGTTTTAAGACAGTATAGAGACTGAGGAGATAATTACCACCTGCAGTGTATAATATACACTCACATACAGAAATGTGCATAAAAACATAAATGTACACATTTAAATAGCATTTGGCTGGCTACTTACATGTGAGCACTGCTATGGATGTTATACAAACACAATTACTATTAATTTTTCTGGTATCTTATCTAAATTCCAGAGGTGTTTTCTATCACTTGGTAATTCTTTTCTGGAGGTGATTTTTTTTAAGTTTAATCTCTTTTTTTCTTGTATCTCTTGTTAATTTCTTTACAAAGCCTTATGGTTTATTAGGCACATTTGTTCTCCTAGTAATTTTTTTCCTGTGGCTACTGCTTTACCATGCCTCTTGGAATTTTTTATAGTTTGAGTCAAAGCTTCTGATGTTCCATAAGTTGACTTGACGAATTAAACCAAAAGGGTTAGTAAGGTTTAGTTCATCTATAGCATGCAAAAGAGAAAGCATATTAATTGGACCAAGGTCTCTAATAATCTTGATGCTTAGAATATAAATGAAAATAGTGTTATTACAGTTAAATTTGTTTCATTCTGAAAGATAAAAGCTCATTACACTTCCTATAAACAGCACTGCGTTATTATCAGAAGCATGAACTGCTGATCATTTTTAATAACTAAAAATTCTCTTTCAGCCCTTCTTTGTTTTCTATAACAAAGCAAATTTTTGGCAGAATCTTTTGGTTTGTGCAGCTTGCTTGAACTTTTCCCCATGGTGCTTTTTGGTTTAATTGCCTTGTTCATCTGGTCTGTCGTGTGTGGTCATTTTTGTGTAGGTTCCTAATGTGCTTTGTGTGGAAGGGAAGCTTTTCACGTTGTGTTTGTTGTTTGGTGGTTTATAAACCAGTAGCTTTGCGGAAGGACCGTTAGGTTTACTTTTCCTGTAGGAGACATCTTTTGGAAAAAATTGGCTACAGGTATGAAGGCATTGACATTGCTTAGTTATACATAAAATAGAAAGAAATCAACCAGATAATTATATCCCTTTGTGGATTTTAAGTAAGGAAATATGAGTAAACACATGACAGTCTGATATCTTGAGGTGTATAATTGTTACTTTTTAGGCACAAGGCAGCCTCATAGTTTGAACTACACATAAAATGCCAAATACAAGACTTAAGAAATTCAGCTTTTTGGGAATCTTGGGTACATTTTCCCAGTTCCGTGTAAATAAAAATTAAGTCTCATTTTGCTTTAATTTTCATAAAAGAATAAAAAACTAGCATCTGAACAATAGATGTATGATTTTTTTTTTAACAAATGGCAGATAAAGCATACAACTGGATTTTAATATGAAAAGGTCAATGGGATTAGGTGAACTGCACATGCATGTACTAAAATTTTCAATAATCTGTTATTAGGTATAATAAAATATTTAATCTTTTTAAAGATGGAGGATCAACCTAGAGGTTTATGAAAAGGGAAAAAAGAAGAAACAGTTTTATTCAAGAAAGTATAAGCAAAGGTCAAACTGATTAACTAGCATGAGATTATTGGAAAGGCATTCCTCCTTACTTGAAGCAGACTGTATAAAATAAAAACCAAAAAACAGATCACAAGATTGCAGCAAATTGGATTCTCTGATGGAAGTGATATTCACTTAACTTCCTCCAGTCTGCAGTGTTTTGCTGTTGTTCCCCTACAGCTGAAACTGTACAACCCTTAGTTCCTGTTTCTACCAGATTCACTTTTTTGTTACCGCTGTTACTGCTTTTCATAGTATCTGCTCTTTACATCTTATAATCTGATTTTTATTAAACACCTGACAAATTCCTTTCAGTTTCTGCAGACTCAGTCAACCAAAAATTTCAAAGTTAAAACAAGAGGTGCCTTATCAAAGTCAGATAAATAGGTTGGGACTTGCAGACAAAATCATATTGTAAAAAGTGTCATTTGGAATTCCTGGAGAAACTGCATATTTTTTAACTTGCAGCTCCTCTGATTGTCAAGCCTGCCAGAAATCAGAAATATGTAACACATAAAATTAAGAGGATGAACATTACCTGTGTATCTTAAAACAACTTAATTTCAGATTTTTTAAGAGCTACAGTTGTAAATCACAGCTCATGTTTTAAACATCATGCCTGTATTTAAAATAAAATAGCATCAGATCTTTGTTGGTTGGACATTGTGTCCAGCTGCTCTTAAGTTACCTGCCTGATATGTCTGCCAAGAGTGGGAGTTCCTGGGCTGTGTAGATCATGTGAAGTTCTGTGAGCTTGTGTTGTCCCATTGATCTTTACTTCAGACACAGGTGGATGTAGAATGTTGGTGGCTGTTCTTGGTCATTGGTCATTCTGAGTTTTCCCGACGTGTTACAACAAGGTGAAGTGACACTATATGTGTACACACTGTGTATGGATTTGGGGTTAGCTGAGGAGTTACGAAGGACTCCCCCAGGACTGCTAAATTCCGAGCAAATGGCTGAGCTTAACTTTAAATGCAGTACAGAAAACGAAGTCGCTTCCCGAAATAATGAGGTTTTTTTAGTGGTTAATGTGCAGAATTCTGTGCCTGACATGAACATGTAGCACTTAATAATTCTTTTAAAGTATTGTTAAAAGAAATGCAGAGTATTCTAAGTAAAATCAAATGAAGGTTGCCTTGGGGAAGGTGTATTATGTCTGTGTCGTAGACTAGAAAGTACTAATAACAGAAGGATGGATTTCTCACTCATGTTGACACAAAAAATTTATTTCTTTAATTTAAAAGCATGCAGTTCTGATGGTTGAGGCATCTCCCTAGAAAGGACATTAGGAATCCGAAGCACTGTGGAATGCAAATACGTATATGCTTAATGCATTATTAAAATAGTGTAAGAAAATATTAATTTCTAAATTCTGTACAGGTACTTTACTGTGATTTAATGCCATAATTTTAGAATGGGGAAAATATTTCAAAATATTCTATGCCATTGTTACCTTAAAGTATAGCAATTTAAAGCATACTTATAAATAGTAGTAATTTTTCTGTCAAACAAAAGTTTTATAGTTTGTTGCAGTAGAAGAAACTGTGTTTTCGCGAAGCGATCTGCAGTGTTTTCCACCTTGCACAGTTTCAATTGCTGAAACAGATTTTGCCCAATCTGGCACATTAGTGGATATAAAAAAGACAATGCCTTCTGGCGTGAGAAATTTATTGCCTGCATCTGTGACTTTTCTCTCCATAATAGAATCTGAAGCTGGCATTTTGCATCCTAATCAAAAGTCGATCTTGCACTGTATAGCCGCTTCTGTCATTCTTTTCATTCACATAAATTCCAATATTGAAATGGCAGAAGCTCTTTCAGTGGGTTTTTCTGAATGTAGTCAATACACAGCTAGGTACATAAAAATACTAGAAGACTTTTTTCTCTAGTAGTGGTTCTGTATTTGCATATATTGCCATACTGATGGGAACTTATGCATCATCACGTTAAAATTTTCTCATCAGATGTGTTTTCCTTCATTGACACGCATCAGTGAAGAAGACAGGGAAGGAGAAACAGATAGGTGTTTTTTTGTGTTGTGGTTCCAAGGTGCAATTTCTGAAAGAGATGGTTCTGGAGACTCTATAGGATTCCGGATTGGTTTACACTATTCAAAATTGCTTGCTAAACTTTAAGAGGCTTTGAAGATTTTGAGGATTTATTTAGTTGCTATCTTCTAATGTGTAATGAGTGACATGCAAAGTCATGGTGGTTCTGAATTCTAAAGCTGGGTTTTGGAGTTACAATTAGAATTCTGCGTTAAACTAAGTTATTTTGTAGGGCAAGCATTTTAAGGATCTACTTCTGTCCCTGAAGTGTAAATATCAAGAGCAGAATTAAAGAATAGTTGAAATTAGTTTCCTTGGCGGTTGCTTATTAAAGAAATTAAAGCATTTAAGTATTTCTGACTATAGTTAAACCAATTCAGATTTGAAGACTGCTTTAAATTACTTCTCAAATTGTGTAATCCATTTAGAATTTCTTAATATGAGCCGCTAGAGAGAGGTGAAAGCTGCAGAGCAGCACTTACTTCTTTCTTTACTTTCTTTCCTGTTCTTGAATTTGCACTTTCATCAATGTTAGGAAGGTTGTTGCACCTCTGGTAGCACGGCTTGCACTTCGGTTTATTTATAAAACCACAGTCCTTTTACAAGTTGAGAGTCTGAAGTGAAGTTTATTGTATGAAGTTGCTCAACAGCTTCTCTGGTGAGTGTTTTAGTAACAACACATAGTTTGCTCGTCTTTCTTTGTATTCTTTGCTTTCTACAATTCTTGCACCTGTGCACCACTGCATATGGTGTGTCCTAGCTGTTTCACAGTTAGTTGCAGAATGCCTTTATTATTTTGATATGCAAACCAAGTAAGTTTGGACTGTGGATAAATAGTGACAGTGCAAAATAGGTGCTTTTAAAATAAACATAGCAGAATTTAACATGTTCAATGAACAGTCCTGGGTCTGGGTGCTTCGGTATGCTCATATAATAGGTACTGATTTTGTAATTATAAGCTCTGGTTTCAGAATTAACTCTGCTTTTGAGATCTTGAAAGACATTTTAATGAAATTAACATCAAAGTAAGGTGAATTTTCTGGGGTGCTCTAACGGAGATAGTCTTGTTGCCAGGAGAATGCTACAGGGCACAATTCCTGTTCTCACTGATGATCTCTAATACTTCAGTTACGTTTCTGAAATTGAGACGTTTTCTTATTTTCTGTGACATTTTTATTGTAGGATGAAAGTCAGTTCACATTCAACTGATAAAGATTATATTCTGCAGCGTACTGTTGCTTACAGTTTACTTACAGTCACAGAAAGCTGGGGAGTTACATGAAAAGACTGATATTGGGCAGAGAGTTCAGATGCAGGAGGAAATTGGTGCATGCTGGATTTATACGGGTCGCAAAAATAAGCATAACAGATGGCAGGATTCTACTAGAAGGGGAATCTTAGGGGCTCAAGGAGTTTCTTCCTTTTCAGAAAACTGGTCTATTGCTGCCAGTTTATGTGACCTTAAGAAACAGGCAATTTTGAGTCAGTAATGACTTGGATTAGATGACTGTCCAAGTAAAGGAAGGGATTTCATGTTGAAATATATATCACTTAGAAGATCGCTGATTTTGTGCTGTGCTTTGGAAAGGAGTTTTAACAATTGGCTTATGCTGACAGTGATAGTTGTAATACATTTTGGGCTCCTAATGCACTGTTTGTCCATTCTTTGTCTTCCTAACTTGTGTTGTTTGCATCCGAATTAGTATTTTATTCTTAAAACTTGTACCTAGACACATAATTTCTGGAACTGAGACAAGAAGATTCATTACCTAAACCAGAGTACAACTCTGTGTGCACATTGATATTATATATAGGCCAACGACAGAAATTTCTTTGTTCTGTTACTATTTTGAGTGTTTCAGGATTATGAGCACTGTTTGTAATTTCCTCAGCTCCAGAGGAGAGAAGGAAGACATGCTGCTCATGATGTTTCTGCTTTTAGGCCTAACGGGCAAAGTTTTTTTCCCCACTGCCTCACTTGTCAAGAGAAGCTTGTTAATGGCATTTGCACTTCAGTGCTTGTAATATTTAAATTACATTTCCTCACTTTAGATGACTGTTAATCTGAGAAGCTAAAAATCTGTTAGTAGTGTGTAGCTGGAATTTGTTTTTTCTAACTTTTTAGCTTGTGTGGCATAGTGCTTTCCAGATGTGTGTTTAAAATTTGTCATGCTTTTCTTAAATTGAATCAGATACTTGTTTTCTTGCTGTCGTAAGACATATTATTGTGTCGTATACATTTGTGAACATTAGTGTTGTGTTGATCACAGTTGAGATGGTGACCCTTTTTTGGTCTAGTGTAGTGTATTATTTTCTCTGATATGGCTTGCTAAGATTCCTTTCTCTCCATTGATGGAGAACAATATTGCAGTCTAGGGCTTCTGCCTCATTAAACATCATCTCAAAATGAAAGACAATTAGTGTCTTAGATGGAATCTCATTAAATTCTAAAGCCAAGAGCTACTTGGGACTGGACTTGTTGCAAGGTGCTCTTTATCTTTAAATTGCGGCTCATCTGTGCTCGCAAATGGATAGGAAAATAGAGTTAATGCACAACTGCTTTGTCTGCGGTTAACTAAGATAATGATTTTACTGTAGAAGTCGGAAATGATAAAGCAGAGCTGTGTCATTGCCACCTTCACCATTCAGTATCAATGTTGTGATAAGGCAACAAAAATGCAGAGATCCTGCTGATAAATGAAATCTCAAGAGGCAAATTCTACATAAAAATGCACATCTAGGTGTGAAATATATCTGCATTAGAGCTTTTTCAAATTACATGTTTTCATTTACAGTACATGGTCATAATATATAAACAAAACATTTCCACGTGGGTTTTTCCTAAACTTTATAAGATGCAGAGAGAAATAAGTATATTATGCATGATGTATTGGCTGTTAAGTGTATGTAGTCTGTGTCAGAAAGTTTACCCTTTTTTGCAAGAGGAGGATGATCATGTGCCCTAGCTGGTTAGAATAGTCTAGTTTTTTCCCTTTGACCCCAAGATGTTTAAACCTCCACTGAAGCATTTCTAATCCTTCTTTTGAGTTTATGAACTTAATTTCTTTTACCGCATTTCAGGGTCTGCTTGGAAATTGAGAAGTGACTGGCCTAAAAAAGTTCTTCTCAGTACTTGACTTATGCCTAACTTCAGTTGAAAACACATGATGTTTACCTGGGAAGAAGAGCATTTGCTTGTTAGTAGGCATGGTTGGATATAATCTTAAGAGTTTATCTAACCCCATCTGTCTTTACAGTTTATCTTGTCTCCTCTTAAGAACTTCTAATGATTATGTTCAGTGTCATTCCTGGGACAAACATTTCAATGCACAGTTATTTTTACTATTGAAATTTGTTCTAGGTCTGTCACACTATTGCATAGTGAAGACCTATTTTCTGACAAAGTAATTAATGCGTGTGGTATCTACAATTTTTCTTTCTCTTTAGTACTGAGGAGTAATTATGACCAAAGCCAGACCTGTACCACACACGTCAGAATCATTCTTCTAATGTTGGATTTACCTTTTCAGCACAATAGTTTATCTGTTTAGCAGTGTGGCAACGTGATGATCATAGCTTGTGTCCTGTGGACAGGATATACCTGTGTTAGGAAAGATTTCTTATATGAGTAGTGGCATGTTAACTGAGAAATAACACATTAAGGCAACTGTGCTGCTTTCAAGTCTGGAAGCTGTTCAGCCATGAAGCATCAAGTATGGATCGTTTTGTGACACAGACATACTGTGGTATATATCACAGATGGAGGTGTATATCTGTTTATATACACACATAAATATATGGACATACATGCTTGCGAGACAGGGGGATCATGGCATATCTGTATCACACAAACCCCATACATGCGTACGCATATGTATTCCTCTGAGAGATTTATCATGGCATTTATACATCTATGCATACACATATATCATATATAGACATACTCTAAGATAACACACAAGCTCACACAAACGCTAACTGTGGTTCTTAAAATCAATCCTCAAGCAGGCTGAGGCACCGCTGCTCACCTAACTCCAACAGAATGTTTGTTCTCCTAATATTTAACTCACTTAGTGGTATGAATTGAGTAATCAATGGTTGTAATTCCTGCAGGTTATGTACTTGCTCACCCATTTCCCCTCAAACTGATTTTCAGACTTTTGTGAAAGACTCCTTCCACCTGCCCTCAGGCAGTTAGAAATAAATAATCGTTAGCACGCTTAGAATGCAATTATGGCACAAATGCTGTCTAGAGTTACACATCCACTAGTTCATTTGCTTCATACAGACTGCCTTTGCTTACTGAAGTAATATGTCTTTAACTGTCAGTTTAGACTTTTTACTAAATGTGGATGTGGCCATCCCTGCTTTGCATCCTGATTAGAGAACCTTTGAATTTGTTATGCAAGAAATCCTGCACCTAATCAAACTGTATCATTTTGCCCCTTGTTATAGGGGGGGACTCTTAGTCTGACGCAATCTTATTTTGGAAGGGATTAGTCTGTCCTTTCGTACTATTACTGTATTACTGTAAATGTAAAATGCTTAGCTTGACTGTGGGGACGAGCTGGCATTTGACATTAACATCAGATTAACTGCTTGAAGCATTTTTCTAGGACTAAAGTGATCTACCAGACATTCACTAAGCTTACTGTAGCGTGCAGTCTGTGCACCTGCTTTCTCCAAAATAAGTGGATCGGATTTTATTTTTTTTTTATTTTGACAGAGGAGAAATTAATATAGGGAAAGTTGTCTATTTTCATATCAAAATAACATTGTAACTTCTCTTCCGTGACTGTGATTTTCTATTATACATAAACAAGAATACACAAAATCTTTCAATAAGTCATAAATTTTATGATGCATGATTAATTAGGCTCCATTGGATATTTGTGCAGAGGGAATATTGAGAAGTCTAGGTGTTATATTAGTCTTCCATGGACATGAAAAATATGACAGTATATTAATATGCCTAACTTCATCTTCACCTTGTTTCTATTAGTCCTATAAGTTAATAGTGATTTTGCATGGTAATGTGTTAGTTGAAACATACATGTTTGATGTCTGGCACTGGATTTTTCCTCTGTCTCATAAATCCTTTTATTACAGGGATTTGAGGTAGAGAAAATAAAGATGGTGTATTTCTTCCCATCTTGCAGCAGCTCCCCACAAGTCATTCTTTTCTTATTCCTAAGTAAGGGGTCGGTCTCATACGGTTTGGTACAGATTGAGAAACCTTGCTGACTTTTTCCATCCTTTTGGCCTTGAAGATGGGTCTGTATATAGGTTTTTGGGTTTATGTGGGTTTTGTTGTGACATAAGGTGTAAGAATGTACAAAGTGTGCAGCAGCCCACACAACCTGCTGCTCAGTGTAGTGCTGGCAGCAAGAGAACATTTAGGGTGAACGTTGTGGTTCCCCCAGTCTTCTGCCTCTACCACCCACACGTGTTCTCAGAGACTTATTAATTCATCCTTATATGAAGGGAGAATGGCCCTTATATTCAAGGGGGAATGGCCTCAAGCTCTGCCAGGGGAGGTTCAGGCTGGACATGAGGGAAAAAAAAATTCACAGAAAGGGTCATTGGGCACTGGCAGAGGTTGCCTAGGGAGGTGGTTGAGTTACCATCCCTGGAGATCTTTAAAAGATGGGTAGATGAGGTGCTCAGGGACATGGTTTAGTGGTGGATAGGAATGGTTGGACTTGGTGATCCAAGAGGTTTTTCTAACCTTGAAATTCAGTGATCCTATGAATATTCTACCATTTTTTTGATTATTTGTTGTGAATAGGGAAGTTCTTCAAAGTCAGTATGCACCTAGTGTAAACTGCTTTCTGAGCCTAGTTTTATAAAACAGAGTTACTGAAAACGCTTCTCTTCCATTTTAATCACAGAAGCTCCGAGTTCTTATTTGTCATTGCCAAACTACTACTCCTGCTAAGTGGTCATACATTTAAATATTTTCAAATTGTTGAAAACAGTTAGCTTTATCTGTTTTATTGGCCATTTTCTTACCAGCTGCCATTCTTTTTATCAAGGAAATTATCATTTGTATCCTCCTAATTTATTTTTCAGCTGTAGCATTTCACTTCAGTGCTGTTTGTCTCCTTATCCAAATACATAACAGCTTATAAAAATAATACATTAATTCAGGTTATTTAGTTCGAGCAAAAATGCTCCTTTTCTATGGTCAGTATAGATTTATGTTTCTCCCACATCCAGTTTAGTTAAGCTTAAAACACTCTTTCACTACAGTTTTAAGATTACGTGATTAACAATTCCAGTATAAAATAGAAAAAAAATTGAAGATTAAATCAAGGTTATGTCTGTGATAAAGACAACATTATTGGTGCACTATTGAACATGCTTGTGAAAAGTTAAATCATTGCTGTTATGGCTGATGTGTATCATTACTTACAGAGAATATAGAATTGATTTTCTTCTGGAAACAGCTTCATTATTTACGGGATTTTTATTCTAACGTACTGTTTTTCAAGCTGTCTTGAATCAAATTCCTTCTACTGTTTAATTTCACTTAATCACAGCACAATTTTTTTAAATTACAAGTAAACAGGAGAATAAATAGGTCTTTTAAAAAACCTCTATACAACTTTTGGACAAATGGCTTATGATAGAAAAACAATAACAAATGGAAACCCTTTGAAAAAAGCAAAAGTCTTGTAGATATCTTAACAACACAGAGAATCGTAGGATGAGTAAATCCACGGTGTTAGCTTTGTTGGGCAGCTGCCTGCAGTCAATACAGTCCATTGAGTTGGCCACTCCCTGCAGAGTAGATGATGTGCTGGATGTTCTTGCCTCCAATTCCACACATAAAGTTGTTTGTGGCAGTGTCTTTCTGAGAATTGACCAGGATTACATGCACTGTCACTAAAGGTTAAGTAGTTTATGGAGTACAAATAGCCTCTGAAACAGAGTATACTTGAGATCTTCTATACTGGATTTGGAGGAAAGATGCAAAACGTTGGAAGTGTTTCAGTGCACTTCGGTGAAGAGTGGTGTTGAGAATGTCTGCTTGTTCTTGAAAGCACATTTGTAAACAATGGAAGAGGAGACAAAAAACAGAAGATAGACTTTGGTTCTAAATTACATCTTTGAATCAAGAGTAAGCGCTTGTCAAATGGCTGTTTGTGATAAGATTGAGAATGATAGGTAGGCTTTGAATTATGTCATAAAGCTTAGGATTATGGCGTTTACTTAGTTTTATATTATGACTTGACCAAGGACTTCTCTGCAGAGACTGTCATTTTTGGTCTCCTTCTCAATTTCCTTTATGGTACATTATTGCTTCACCTTCAAAATTATAATCTGATGTTTTCCTATAGAGATTAATCTTGTAATGTTTCAATTGATGGTTGTTTAACAGAAATGGTGATACACATTAGAGTAGCATTTGACAGTGAGCAATGTTTCTTTAGAATACTTTCTCGTGGTTTTTTTCAGTGCTGTACTGCATGTCCTGCACTTATTTTTAATTTTCAGTAGCTCTTATTATTCAGACCTGCCTTTGATGTTAACAGAGGGTTTCACAGATGTTGGTTTCTAGAAATCAGTTTAATTTCAATAAAAGGAAAACATTTGAACTTTTCTCTATTCCTTAAATCATTTCTATAACCGAGTACATGCGTTAATAAGATCATTCATTTAACCAAGTACTTGTATTAATAAGGTAAAATCTCTTTGAACCTTAGTTACTTTTTAATCTTTGAATTAGATTTAAAAGAATGAAATATTAGAATTTTTACCAATAAATTTAAATAGAAATTGAATAATTTGAACTAATGGTAGAATTAAGTGGTGACATTTTGACATTAAATATGATGATTTGGTATATTACATTAGATATTTGCACTTAATTTTTATGAAGAGTAGAATTTTTATGGGCAGTAATTCAGAAAAATGTGAGTCTACTTAATAGAATAATTGTGCCTGAGACTATTTATACTGTCATTGTTTTTACCCCTTCTGATACCCTTTCTGGAATCTGGAAGCTTTGTACTCATTGTCATTTTTTTTTTTTTAGTTTCAGCCCAGACTCTGAAGAGCAACCTTGATTCAATGAACAATCAGATCCAGCGTCTGGAAAATGACATTAAGAATTTCCCTAAACCACAAGATGAACATGATAAATTTGTAGAGAAGATGAGCATATCCTTTTTTAATGTCTTCATTGGTGATCTGAACGTTCTGATCATCTGGTTAAGTATTTACAACACTAGGAAATAAGTTTTAAGTTTGCTGTTCCGTGCTTTTGTTTTAGTGCAGAGAAACAGAAATTACTTATGTGTTTTGTATTCAAGAGTGATTTGTCCCTTTATTTCTGTAAGGAGCAGGGGCTGTAGATTCTTTAAACACTAGTAAGTAAAATCTCTGGGACAATATCAAATTATATCTGTCTATCCTGTTTTTCCTCCAAAATTGTCATATATCCAGATTTTATTTTTGATCAGAAGTATGAAGTAACAAGTGAAGATAACTGCAGATGGAAGAAGCTGACAAAACTGAGAAAAAAGTAATCATAAGTTCTTTCTCTTTTAGGAAAAGTTCAGGTTTTTATTTTGCAGAAAGCACATTTCTGTATACGTGGAAGTATTTGGAGTATTGTACATGGCCAAGTCCAAAGATTTCCTTGTATTTATAGAAGGCAGATAATTCATGTGATATCGGGTCTGTCTTACTGCAACTAGACAGAAGTTACGGTTTTGTGAGATCTTCAATCCTCCCTTCCCTCCCCCTGTTAGATGTCTAGAGCAGCTAATATCTGCTCATCGCGTTTAGTAGGTGGATGTAATGAAGAGGTTCTCCTGACTACTGTGTATTTGGAAGTTTTAGAGGGATTAGCCATATGAATGGATTCAGTGACAGAAATTCACAAGAAGATACTAAGTATCTTCTCTGTGTGGATTTATTTTAAGTTTCTGACAAGACTGCAGAAAAGCAGCTTAAGAGAGACAACTCATGACTAAGTGGAAAATTGTTTCTTGTTACTTACATAGTCTCTTCCACCTTGTCTTGTTTGCTAGGTTAAGAGATTTACTAGTAATCACATTTATCAGTTCTGCTATTTAAAAAACCCAGCAGCTTATTATTTCCCTGAAATACATTCACATCAGAAGATCTTATGATATTGGCTTGTAATTGTCCTTCGCCTTGTTATAACGTGCGTAGGCTGAATGCTGTCGAGTAGGCCCTTCTCTGTTCAGAAGGGAAACCAACATACTGAAACGCACCTTTTGCAACTATATTTTCTTTTTAAGCTTGACAGCTCCGTTTTACAGGTTGTATACATTATACTTCAGTTGTCGAGTAAATGCTTTGCCATTTGCTGTTTTGCTACCTATGTACTTACTGTACTTATAAAAAATATTTGCATCACTCAAGTGATTTGGTGAAAAAAGAGCTAGGTAGGTAATGCTTACCTTGTTCTGCTGTGCAATTTATCGCCTGAATTTCTTAAAGAAGAATGATCATCTGATAATTCAAGACATTAGAAAAAAAACCAAACCCAACTGTAGTTGCTACTTGATGTAACTCTTGAATGCTTAATAAGGGCTTAGAACTACTTGAGGAATAAAATAGAAAGACAGGAAGAGTAGTATAAAGCTATTCTAGAACCAGTTTGAAAAAATGCAATATATTGCAGCAGTAATGTGTTTGGGTCAATATACCCCATTGATTAAAAAACTCTGAAGTAATACTGTTAGAGTTTAAATCATGCAGCTTTGACTGTAATCTGCTAACTTAATACATATTGAACTGTTATTTTAATAGATGATTTTATTGTTTACAGATGAGCAAAAGGGTTAATATTATTAGAATAGCTATTTGAGACTATAGGCAACTAAATGAAATAATTTTGAGAGTAGCACTTTCGATTTACATCACTTCCTTTAGAGCTGTGCAGTTATACAGGTGAAATGGTTCTGTAATTGTCAGTGGGACTTCCAACTTAAAGGTGTTTTGGTTTTTTTTCCGTTTATGATCATAAAATTCAATGAATAAGGTAAAAAACTCAGATGTAGCTGCAGGCTTATTGCCATCTTTTGTAAGACATTGGTAATTAAGACATAATACAATCATGTCATTTGATTTAAGCAGAATATAATAGTCGCAGCAAATAATGCCACTATCATGCTACATACCTTCATTTTAACTAAAAGCTTGTGGGTATTTATAGTATGCCATCTTGACATCATAAATTCAACCAATGTAAGTTCTGCTGCATCTGTAAAGGAGAAAAATCACTCATACAATCTTAAATAGACATGATAGTGCTGGTTTGACTCCCTGTGGTTTCAGTCTCAAAGCATTGTGACACCTTGAAAACCTTTGAAGATTTTTGGGTTTTGTTTGTAGGCTCCTTTTCCTCTATGAGAGGCTGTTTATACTGTGATCGGGTTACTTAAGTTTATATGCAATAGCGGTCGCTTCATATATGTGAAGAGTGAAAAAAATGTAATATTATTTATCTCTCTTTCTGCATCAAAAATCTGGCTCGGTTACCAGCATCACTGTAGTGGAACTTTGCACTCAGTTAGTAAACAGAGCTCAAACTTCCATAACTGCTACTTGCTGGAGCAGAGTTCTGCATCTTGTAAGTGCGTGTCTGTTGTTTGTAATGAATGCTGTGAACTTCTTGAGAGCTTTATGCAAATACTGTGGGATTCTGAACTTCTTTTTATAGTTGCTATCGTGCAGTTTTAAGGAATTCTCATAACACTCTGAGGAATTCTTATAACACTCCCTGAAGTCTTTAGGATCGTGAAGCTGACTGTTTGGTTGGTCAAATAGCTGATTTCAAAATGAGGATTGCAGCTATAACCAAGTATAATATAGTGTGGTTAAGGAAAATAAAAGAGACGGATTAAAATATTCTTTCTGTGATTTCATGCTATATTAAATAATTTATGTCTGACTTTTCAGACATCTTTTTCATGATTTGATGTATGGCTAGAATTGTATTTTGCTTGAATATCAAATTCTAGATAATTCAGCTTTAAACATGAGAAGTTTCTTTCACTCTATTTCATAGCTTGTGCCTTTAATTGAAGATTTTTTTTTTTTTACTAGAAAACTCTGAATTTTACACTTGTCATAGGAGTGTATATACTCTTTTCTTTTTAGTGATGTTAAAATATGAGTGTCTAGTTGGGGATTGAGGAAAATATCCAGATTAATGGGGTTTAACTTTAAATGTTATTAAGAAAGATTAAAGACAACAGAATCAAAAGCTATTTCAGAGGGAGTAATGAAAAGTTGTACAGAGTTAACTTACCAATTAATCTTTACTTAGAACTATAGATGCATAAATAAGAAATACCACGTTTTCCCCCTTCCCAGCATGTGCATGCATCCCTGAGGCAAAGGTTTAGTCCTCTAGAAAATGGGCAGGAGCTTCATTCTGAGGAGAAGGGAGAAGTGGTAGAGTCTAGCGTGGTGGGAGGGCATGCTGTTCAATCACTGGTTGTTAGGTTTGTTGTTGTTAGAGATTTATTAGTTCCTTGATGTATTTCAGTGGTAGTGAAATGATCTGGGGAGAAGCCTACTTTTAAGTGTGTGTGTGACTTTTATGTACCGAGAATGTTAGATAATATTTAATGTGCACTAAACATCAACTGATAATTCTCTTGTATGAGCCACTGTGCTGCAGAATCTCTCATAGCAGGCCACTAGGGAAGAAACAAATATACTCTGAATCAGAATCTCAGTTTCTGGAAGTGGCTATGAACCTTTTTTCATGTCTCAGAGTGACAAAGCAGCAGGACATCATTTACACATTAACACAGAGTACTGAAAGAATGTTAATGGCATTAACACTCTTTGTCATCTGTTAACACTTGGGATTTCCTCCTTGCTTGTTATGGAAAAATAATTCACTAAGTGTTTTGAGATGTCATTTTTAGGAAAGTGTGTTTTTGTTTTTCTGAGAATTTGAAATGCACTGGTGCCTTCTTTTTTATTTCTGCACGAGCATCTACATTAATATCTGAATTTTCTCATTACCGGGGGCTTCTGAAAAGCCCAAAGGGGGAGAATTTCTTGGAACTTTTATATATATTCCTACATTTGGCGTAACTATCTATTGCCTGAATGTATTTGTGTTTTTAAATGTAGAGGCATTTTTTAGTACTTTGGGAACTGGAAAAGAGAACCATTCATTTCTAGGTCATGTATAATCCTTAAGACAGTTTTATACATGTGCCTTTTCTTGCAATATTGATATGAAGTTTTTGTTCTTGCTATCTAAAGAAATGATATTTGAAAACACTTTCATTGGAAAGTGCAGTTCTTGACTGAAAAACATATTTTTGGAAGAGACTGGCTATTAATCCGTATAAAATACCCCAAGTCAGAGACCATATGTTGTCCAAAAAATGCAATGAAAAGGCAATTACTGTCACTTTCAAGTTATGTGGTATGAAGTTATGTTTCTTACAGAAGGGCTTCACTCCTGGATGTAGGACGTTAGTTCTTATACTGATGGTTACATAAATCAGGGTGTTTTGTTTTTCTTGGTATTGAGCATGTGTTTTAAGTGAAGCCTTCTGCTTACAGTTAAAAACAAACTCCAAGGAGCAGGAAGCAGAAAGCACATGTCTTAAGATATGCTAGCACCAGGCAGGAGTCTTATTAGGAAGGCTTATGAGTGCATACTGTGGAAGGAAATTAAACAGGAGTGACTTATTCCAGTTTGAGATATCAAGATGTCACTTATTCTCTCCAAGTCTTGCATTAGAAGAAGTGAACACTTGATTAAATTCTCAGTTAAGCTTTTTTTTTGATGTTTTCCACCATTGTTAGTCTTTCTTGCTAACGTGGAAAAACCCGAACAAATAGCATTAAAGTAATTTTATTGATACTGTTTGTAAATGAGGGAGGGCTAGAAACAAGGGAACTTCAAAATCATTTTTTTTTTTTCCACAGGGGGAAAAGTGGACTACTTCAATCTTTGTTCAACTCTCTTGAACTTAGATTTACTTTATTCTTAAGATAATCAGCAGAGATCACTGTATGGTCTGTTTTGTTATCACTCATAAAACAATTGTTGAAACTTTAGGATCTTGGTTAATATCAACAAATTATGAGCATTTGTAGTGCTGGTATTACAACACTTAAGTGTTCTATGTGGTATTGATTATTTAAGACTATTTTATTTTTGTAGTTGTTTACATTTAAATATGAGATAAACTTGTGATTTCTTGAATTTTCTGTTGGCAACCCCCCTTTTTTTACCCTATATTGAAATAGTAAGTGGAAGAGGAAAAAGGCTTTACACTTCCTACTCAAGGTACAGCACAGAAAAGTAAAGATTTATTTGCTGTTGAAGTTATGGAGTTGATGGTTCTCTTTCACTTTATATTGAAGAAAAGTACAGCCAAAAATATTACATAGATGAAATGTAAAATAATCTTGTGTCTTGGCTCTTCCTGTGCTGCTTGCCTATTTGACTTGATTCTTACCAGACCGTAAGGGTTGAGGACATGTGCTGAAGTAGGAACATGAATGGAATTACATTTGAAAAAAATGTGATTGGTGTACATTACATTTTGCATCCAGGATGCCCAGTTTTAAGTTCACATACTAAGAAATTTGTGATTTGGGTATTGGATTTGAGATTTCAGTGAGTTGTTTGGCTGTTTGACAGCCACCAAACATGTATGCCCCAAATTTACGTTATTTTGTGTTGCCCAAACTAACTGCGAGAAAAGAATGACTAAAATGCACTTTTGAAAAGGAAATCAGCAGTGTATCATTTTATGAGAGGTTACATTTAAAATCCTTTTATCTCTGAACACTCACATCATATTTAAATGGATATGCTAAAGCAACCAAGACACACTTGATTAAACTGATCGTGCTTGTAATTCTTAGAAGTACATCTGAAGGTCTGATGTGTTTCATCAGCATAGGCAGAAAATCCTGCTTCTGAAAGCACTGTGATAGAAGATAGGAAGAATTAGGACATACATATAATCTGCTTTTCTTTTCCGAACTAGTGGCTTTTTTAGAAAATTCAGGGCATCGATGAATAAACAGTGTTTTCTTTCTCCATTTTTTGCATTGCTAATTGTTCAAGCTCATAGAATCTCAGCAGCTTGAATCCTATTGAAGAACTGACCCTGCCAAGTTCAAAATCAGATTACAAGCAATTTGTGCTATGTTTAGTTTTATATATTCAATTGACGTTACTAAGCTGTGGAGAGGGGAAAAAAAAAAAAGACTGCTACTTGATGTTGTCGAGCTCAGATACACTCAGAGAGTGCCTTCTCAGCATGTAAAATGATCTGCTGTGCACCTTTTTAATGGGTACCTGTATAAACTTAGATAATGGGCAGGTCAGAAATATGGATAGGACCTCTTGCAATTGAAAGGCACAACATCAGAAACACTTTCTAAAGATCTTAGTCCTGAGCAGCAGAGCAGCACTCACACAGAAGCCATCCCTGTTTAGGAGATCCTGTTGTTCAATGATGGTTATGATATGACTGTTGCTATTCAATTTCATTTCCACTGAGAAATGTCAGTGTGGCCTTGTAGCATTTACTAATCCTTTCACTTACCTAATTTTTCACCCTGAAAAAAAGGAATTAATCCCCCACTAAAATTGCTTTGAAATATTTGCATGACTGGTGTCGCAGTTTGTATGACTGGGTATTTGTCATGAAGGTCAGTAGAATTAATAAAAGGTTAAGTATACTTTTTCTGTTGTGTTTAAATATTCTAGACCCGCAACACATTATCGTATCGTGTTTGCTGTGACATGCAGTGGATAAAAGTTATGAATCTTTTTACAAAGTTGACTGTAGATTTGTGCTGGATTTTTTTGCTTTAATCCCAGAGATTATTTTTATGTACCACATGAGGGAGCTCCATTCTCTTCTGCACTTTGAAGACTACGTTTAGAACTGTGCTTCAAAGCTGGTACTGAAAACAATTTTATGTGAGAGAGGAGAAAAGTGTAAGAAAGTTGATGAAATGAATTTTTAGAGCATATATTGACTGACTAGTGAGAGCAAATATTTTTGACAGTAATTTACACTGATGCATGGAAAAATTAAATGCGAGGAAAAGGCTGTTTGTTTACGAAATTCTAAATAATCAAATTCTGTGAGCAAAAATCTACTTATATACATGGAAATCTGAAGGCTTCTTGGTTGTGATAAGCTAACGTAATCTATGCTTTCATCCTTGGATCTATATTAAACCAAATTGTCTGGATCACTGAAAGACATCTTTTATAAAGAATTTTGTACTGCTACAATGTTAATCTCTTAGGGATCCATTTTCTAATTGCTATGTCCTTATTTTAAAATAAGAAATTAAAGGAAGACACTATAAATATTTGGAGCTGCAGCACAAAATTCTTTGATTTTTTGATCAAAATCAAACTGTCGTAAGTCATTGCTTTATAAAAATCAGGTGTTGATAGAAGAGATTTTTGCCTTTCTTGAGTCTTCCAAAAGAAAAAGATGATAAAAAAACTTTTTGGAAGGGGAGTTGTGTTATCAAGGAAGTGCACTAGTTTTTTTCTATGTGTGGTCTGAGTATCAGAAACTTTCATTTCAGATCCTGAGTGGCCTGTGATTGTGGTTGTTGCTTTTGTGTCTGAACAGAACATTTGTTTAAGAAATATCCTGCCGTTTTTATTGGCCAAGATAGAAATTTGAGCAATTACTTCAATTTACTAACTTTTCCTTGTTTTATTCCCAGTCTTTGGGACAAGGCTATTTGTGTGGATATCATGGTTAGTTCCTAGCAAATAATTGCTAGGTAAATGCATTATTAATACCAAAAATATGTAACTGTATCTGGAGAAAGAAGAGGAGGGAAAGGACATTCTCCATTTTACTCAGTTGTGCATGATATGTGGTTTTGAGTATGCACCTGGTATTCAGCATACTATTTGTATGCAAAATAGGCTCCCACTTTAAGCGTGTAGCCTTTCGCTCTCATTTTCGTCTGTGCTTGAATTTCTGAACACTTCATTACAACAGTTGTTTTGCACTAAAGAAATCTCAATTTGAATAAACTTATTCTGTGGTTTGTTTTTTTTTTTTTAATCAAGTGACATAAATTCATTCCTTTGCCTCCTTGATTTTTAACATCTCTTGAAATATATGATCTAAACTTTTTGAGATTTCTAAAAACAAGAAAATGAGGACTTCTGACATTGCTGCATTAAAGGAAACCTAGAAATATAAGAAGTCCTTCTCTTTTCCTTCCCCACACTTTCCTTCCCCAAAAAGCTTTATCTAGATGAAGTACCCATCAGATCTACTGATTGAAGCTTGTTAAAACAGGGTACGACTGACAGCTCAAACATACCTCTCATAATTAAATCCAGATGAAGTAAGGAAAAACTGCATGATCAAAGAGAAAGTGAATATGGTTGCAGTTCCTCTGAAAGATTTAGGGCACACAAAGCTGTAATGATTGTTTAAGGCATCTCACTGTGTTCCAAAGGCTAATATAATATTTCTAGCAGTGGCTACCGTACCGTGAGTTTGCTGAAATAGGTATCAATGACTAATTTATTTTTATCATTGTTAGAACACTGTCAATGCGTTGTTTGAAACAGTCACATTAATTTTAGTATAATATGGAAACCAAATTTTGCAAAATCATTTTGTTTGTACTAGCTGTGTTTTAGTTGTTTTTATTCATCTGAACAGATTTTAATGTAATTGTTCTCCAGGGAAGGTATGCTATAAATCAATTACTGTTGCAACATTTTGTTTGATATATTCTTGACTATTATGTCTTCAGTGTTGCTTTCTAATTAATGCATGAATAGTGATTATAATTAATTGTTTGCCACCACAAAAAAGGAGACAGATTTGAGTTTGAAAAGACTACAAACAACACTATTCATATTATTTCAATTATTTTCACAAAAATAACAAATGACAACTGAGTCAAGAATGAGATGATTTCCGTACTAAAAGGTGTTGGAAAAACACCTTTATGAAGTATATAGGGAGTGACTGCTTTTCAGACTTATTAATATGGGCTTATGGGCAGAAATGCGATCATGATTTTGAAGCGTCTGAGCAAGGATCTGTGAGTTTTGTACAAATATAGGAGAATAATCTGTAAAGCATTACCAAGCTGGAATAATTAACTGGACAATTGTTTACATTGTACTGTGGTATTAAATGACTGGTTCTGCATTCCTTCTGTCCCATCATCTTCTTGTATCCCTGTTTGAGCACTCCCGTCAGTCATCCTGTCTTCGTGCCACTGTAACATTGAACTATGTGCTGCAGGTCTAAAAAGGCTTAAGAACTATGAGGGAAGATCATGAATTGCCTAACCGTAGAGTGAGTGTGAAGTTAGGTCTGTACCTCTGTGTTTCATTTTTTTTTTATCTGGTATAATCTTTTTTCCTTATTTTTAACAGCTCTCTCAACTTCTTTTTTGTAACAAATGAAGCTAAACAGTCCACCTCTTTCATTCATCTCTGGCATTTTGCCATTCTCTTAAAAGGATGTCTGTCATCCGTCAGGGACATCAGTAAATTCAATTCCTCTCAGCATGTTTTTGCAAAAGAAGATTCTAAATTCTGGTGACTTCATCAGTGGAAATAAAGCTTTATTTTTGTCAAGATGAAAGCTTTGCTTTGCTTTCAGGAGTACTAGACTTTTTAGCAATTGTTTTGATCTTTCTGTCTTCCTTTAAAAATAAGGGGTAAGGATGTGGGGGATTGTTTTCCTCTTAGAGATAAAAATCCTTGACTTCTGAAGTCATCAGTGGTCTTTTCCTCTGAAGGAGGAAAAATAAGCTTTTATGTTAATTTATGTTCATACTTAGTTCTAATTCTGGAGTTTTTCTAACCTTAAAAATTATTTTTTTTTAAGATAGTCAAGGTCTTCCCTTCTCTCTAGCCTGTGGCCTTATAAGTGCTGCCTTTTATGTGTTCTGTTTGAAGACCCGAGTGCTCTTATTTATTTTTAAAGTTTTCTTCTTCATGCTACCACAGGAAAATTCTAAATCGGCATTGTAAGTCTTTGAGCAGACGTTTCCAATATAAACCAATTTAAGAAACAGCCTGTGGAGCTTTGTTCCTCGGACTGAATATTTTATAAAATAGGCCCTTGTTTATCAGTTTTTGCCTGGAGAGTTCCTATGGGATTTTTGGAGAAATGAGCACTGATCTTTGCATCCTGATTAACAGAAGTATAAATAAAAAGGCAGTATTGAAATTATGTTGACAGAAGCTTTCTCCTGTGCATAGTAAAGTGGTGTATGTAGAATCAATGGAAATCGTCTTTTCATTATTGAGAAATTTGAATGCATGAAACTTAGGAATTGATATGATTGCTTAGAGCTAGAAGTAAATATTGGCAGACTTCTCTAGATTTTATCATGATGGAAGTTTTATGGCCGTTCAGGGAGAAGTTAGAAAATGTCGTCTTAATTAGCATGAACTTAAGTGTGATTTGGCAAATTGGGGAGAAGGAGCAGGTCACAGCTACTGCTGTTATCAGATGGCTGTGTTCTTTGTGTGCTTTATTTTCATGAAAGCAAACATTGAAATACTGTCTGTACATGATGAATGCAGTTGTATTAAATTATTCTGATAGTTAGTGATATCTTTAGGTGCTAATGTAACGAAGACCAGAGATAGGAACAGACCTCTTTGCTGTATGATGGCTAAGAAGCAACTGTTCTTGTGTGAGGTTTTTTGTGGGTATTCTGTCAAATTCTGCTTGATGAGGTAATTTGCTTTGTAAAGAGAAAGGAATTCTCACACTGAGCTTTTTATGACTATTTTATTAGTGAATCTTAAACTCTTTAGAAGTATGTTGTTTTGTGTAAGCAGAGAAAATGGGGCTCCTTCTGTGGGTCTTGGGTTCTAATTTGGGTAGCTGAGGCTTACTGTAATGAAGATTTCTGCATCTTTTTATTTTTTTTTTTATTTTAAGAAAACAAAGGGTTTCAACAGGGGGCAAAGATTAGGTATATAATTATGTTTCATAATTATCTCCGTATGCTCCAGAAGTCTTGTCTTCTGTGTAGTTACAGAGATACATTATGTATGTAATGTGAATGATAAAATTGTTAGCGTCTGTTTACATACTGATAGCAGGTGAAAATAAAGCTATCAGTGTAAATGACTTACTGTTATTAAAGCTGAATTTCTGTCTTCAGCTAATAAGTTCTGTTTGTGTTCCTTCAGTGAAATTCAAAGAATGCTCTATGATGAATGAGCTTGGAGATTAGAAACTAGGAGCACTGGAACATCATTAAAGATGGCATTACTGTTGAAAATCAAAATCTCTCTTCTAGCTATAGAAACCATATTTTTTGCTTAGTTTGGCAGTTCCTTGATCCAGATTCCTGCTCTGAAGCAGTGTGCTATAGTTTTGAAATGACAGAATGCTGTTTGTATGGTTGAAATATTTTCAGTAAACTTTTACACATACTGGTAGTATATGGAAATCATTACAAAAGTATTTGCTTTCTTATTGAAGTGGATTTCTCTAGTATTAGTTGTAGGTAAGTGTACCTGTAGGAAGTGTTTTACTCTGTGAACAGTGCATGGTAATAGATGAACAAGCAGTCTTAGTTTTAGTTGTAGTTGATCATGTCAATAGATTACATTATTTTCATGGATGATTGTGAAGCTTGGGTTTGGTTCTCTTTTTTTGTCAAGATAGGTAGTGAGTTGGCTTAAGTGTGGATAGCAAGCTCGATCAAACCCAGACCAGATAAACTCAATTATTTGTCCCTTATGCTTGGTTTAGCTGTTTTGTCAGTATCTTGTAAAATTCTGATGATGATGAGAACAATCTATTTCATTGAAAAACAAGTTTAAGTAGTAAAATCATTTGATTTGTTGAATTAATGAACTGTTCAGCAAGGTAATTTTAAAACAGTGTTTATAGTTCATAGCGAAGATTCTGGCAATTGTTTTATTCTTGATGTTTCATGTTTCTCTTCAGTTCTCAATCTGATTTGATTCTGGCATGCTTGGAGGGGGAAAAGCTATATTTAGGTCAGGTATAATGTGTAAAACTTGTAAATTTGGGATTTTTTTAATGAATGAATTTGCATCATATATCCAGTTTAGAGAGACATTATTTGAGATATTTTATGTTGAAGTTGAAATTATGTATAAACAGAAAAACCAAAGCCTTATTCACTTAGATTTCCGAGAGTCACAGAATGGTTGGGTTTTGAAGGAACTTCTTGTCCTATCCCCTTCTCCAGTAGCGCCATCTCTGGCAGGTTTATGGAAGCATGTCCATATGCCTCCTGAGTGTCTCCAAAATTCCATAATCTCTTTGGACATCCTGTTCCAGTGCTCAGTCACCCATTTAAGCTTAGCTTGGCTGCTACTCAACACATAATTCAGACATGTAGATGTCCAAATAGAATTAAATTGTGATTTTTTTATTAAAGTCCCCGTGCGCATAAATGCAGACCTCTCCATGGAAGCAGTCTTCTATTTCTTGCCTGCTCTACTGTACAGTTAATTTCCTCCTGTTAGTAATTTCCTGCTGCTAAGGATGTCAAGTGCCACCTATGAATAAGGTTAATTTGTGAGCAGATCTGGTGATCCACACATTGATATTGGTAAAATGCAACATTTTTGATGAGTGGTGTCACAAATGTTTATTTAATCCCACTTTTGCATGTCTTACCTAATATTCTGTAAAAGCGCACGCACACAAAAAAATCAGCTGTTTTGTGTTTATTCTTTCTGCTTAATTAGTTCTCCCTCAACTATATCATTTTGGGCTGCAACAATTTTATTTTCAAGCATTTGGGACAGTCAGTTTTTCAGCATGTTTATTGATTTTTCCCACAGTGTCTGCAGTAACATGTTATGGATTGAGCTGACTGACAGTGGAGGTTAATGGAAGTTAATGGAAGTTCAACTAACTTTTATATTCTTCAAGATAGAAGAATACACAATAAATGCAGTACACTGGTTTTATACCATTAATATTTATGGACTCTGCATTGGATTAATAATGAAGTTTTTATTTTACGAAAACACGAACTGTTCGTATCCTAGTTGTTCCAGGTATTCCAAATATATCTGTCCCTGTAAAGAGTTGTAGTGTGAATGTGTATCTCCAGAATAATAAGGTAGCATTATGATGTGCAGTTACATTTCCTCCTGCTTCAAGTACTGCTGACATTAATTCAGTGGTTCAGCTCAGGACAGGAGAGAAACATTCAAATATATAATTTGTCATGGAAATTTTAATAAGCTGGTTTTAATTAAGCAGTATTATCTGAGACGGAACATTCTGATGGAAATTGTAAATTTTCAGAGCAGTAAATGAGTTCTCAAGAATGTGGAATAGCGAACAAAATAATAAATTATTTCCAGTTGTAAATTCAGTAAAACAGGAAAGAATACATGTTCTTGTAGTATTTAGGATTTTGAAGGCTCCAAGCTTTTTCCTTGCCTGATGACATAGCTCACATGGACTTTTTGCACTCCTCAATGCAGATTTGTCAACATGAAACTTAAAACCAACAAAACTGTTTTTTTTTTAACAAAAAAGTTATTTGCATCAGAAATGTAAATGGATTACCAGTTTTCCTATTGTAAATTCGAAGTTATGATTCACTATAATTTTTATCTAAAACCAGTGTGTAACATAAAATCTAACTGTAGAAACGAACAGCTAGAAATGCACTTAAAGACTGATGCGGACAAATTTGAAGGAAATCATAGAGGGATTTATAATGAAGCCATGTTTCTGTCTTTTAAATGATCCTGTGCTGTCTTTTGAAAACATTTTCTGTCTGTAATGAATGTTGGTATCAGTGTATATAGTAAAATAAGAAGCCTTGATACATTCAGTAAAACAGAAGTTATTTGAAACATAAGTAGATCAGGTATTTAAATAAATAAAGTTTAGTTGGCTTTGTTTTCTAGACTCCTAGAAAAATCCAGGCTGATTGTTTTTTGCCTCAGTGTAGTGACAATTAATATAATTATGCTAAATACATTGTTTCTTTCCCTTTAGGTTCAGTATGTTTATGAACATCTTCCATCCCTGTTCCTAGTGGGCCTTTGTTTTCTTTTGTCCTTGTGGTTTTGCTCTCTGCTAGGAGTTAATCCATCTATACCGTAATACCAGCTGCCTCTTTCTTATTTTTTTTTAATTTTTTTTTTTTATTATGTCAGCACAAACTTTTGAGAATCAAGCATTACATGAAAAACTTTCCCAATGGGATGCTGCTTTCACCTATTCTCAGCATCCTGTTACCAATTGCTGGAAGGACGTGTCAAAATGTTTCTATTCAGTCTTTGAAATGCTTTTGGGAAGTGTTATGAAGTTTCTGGCAGGTATCTCCTTGTTTTTCACAGTGTGTTCTTGCTTCTTCTTGAGGTAGCATCAACTACAAAAGGCATCAACTCAGGTCCTTTTGTTTTCCTGTTTCAGACCTGTAGTCAACATCCCTTACGCTCCATTTTTATAGTGACTGTGTGCCCTGGAGAGGGGCCTCTGTAACTGCTGGTTTTTATAATTATAGTTAAATTACCCATGTTCTTTCTCCTGTGGCATATTTATTGTTGATGAATGCCAAGCTGTCAGTGTTGACTTTCCTTTCCTTTGTAAATGCTGACAGTAATAGGTGTTGCCTTTGGGCAAGTGAGTTTTTTGTGTGTTCACGCACTTTAACTTTGTTATTCAAGTTATTAATACAGGGATGTGAAATTCGTAACAGATGTTATGGTAGAATTGATGACTTGCCCTCCAGAAGATTTTCAGACTTTAACCTTGGTTTCTCTGATCTTTTTTCTCATCTTTTTACGTGGAAGAAACCAGTAGAAAACATGGAAGTACCAGGGTTATGATCCTAATATGGGCATCAAGATTTTAATTCTGCTGTTGATAGTAATTAGAGATTCTTGATCTCTCGCATGATGTGGTAATATAGTGTCATGGTAACATTTGTATCCATTGCTTGCTTAATTAAGTGAATTAACTTAGGCATTGCATTCAAATGCCAGCAAACAAGTCATCTTGTGTTTCACAGTGTAAAAACTCACTGGCTGACTTACAAAAAAGATATTTTCAGTCATTACAGCTGACTTTATACGGCTGTGCTACTGTTTACCTGTATTCTGACACTGCCACTATGCTTAGGATTTTTGCAGTGAGAATAGTGTTCCTAAACGTTTTTTTCCCTTCCTTGTGGTGGTCATTATCAAGCAAACAACAGAACTGGATGGAAGCTTAAGTTGGCAGCTGTAATGCAAACACATAAACAAAATCCTCTTAAAATAAGGGAAAACAACAAGTGTGGAAGTTTCCCAGCCTTTTTTTTTTTGTTTGTTTGTTTGCTTGTTTTTTTTTAACAGCAAGAAGAAATGGGGAAAAGTAGAATCAGTAGATAACTGAAATGTAGCAGCAGAAGTTAATAAAATTATAAGGATAATGGCAGTGAATGACCTGTGTGTACCTGTATCTTTGTAGTTTAAAAGATGTTTTCTTTTGTTCTTCATTTGTGTTTTAATTTTCTTTAGCGTTCTTTAGCAACAGGCATACAGAGAATTTTAGTGGGTTGCATGGTAAAGCATAAATTTTTAGTACCAATTACTGAACAGTGATTGATGGATTTTGTTAATCTCAGGGTCATGTGTTGAATCCAGTGAAATAGGGTAGTGCTTTTGGAAAGCACGTGCAAATTTTAAACTGAAACAATACTTTTTCAGAAAGGCAAACCTGACATCTAGAAGATCTCAGACTAGTTTTGTGTAGTTGCCTTCTGCAGCACTATTAAAATGAAAAAAGCAAATGGATTAAAAGGCATAAAATTCCCTTTACCTAGTAAGCACTAAAATAAGTATTTCAAAACTGCAGTAAGGATAATTAAGTACAAAGTTGCCTTGATGGCCATTAGATATGGTTCTGTTATTGTTGCAGTGGTGTATTTCCCGATCTTCGTAAAGCAGTAACTCTCCATGTATTCATATTTAGAAGCCCATTTGTATGGTTCTAGGTGTCTTTTTGGTGCTTTTGTTATTTATTTATTCATCAGTAATAGTATTTACAGTAAACTCTTGGTTTAGAATTTTCTTATGGTTGTGAAAGAAATTAAAAAATGTGTTTATATGGAAAAACAAGCTTGTGGTGAATAAAGTCATTTCTTCTGGGTGAACAAGCATTTTTGCACTTAGTTCTGTGATTTTTTTGTTTTGGTTCAGAACGCTAAGAATGAAACCTTGTTTACAGTTTTTAAATCAACACCTATTGAATCTTCAATCTATGTTAATGAAAACTGTTGGCATTAAGTATTTCCACTATGCAAAGTTTTAATACCTTAGATTTTTCAGTAATGTTTTTTTCATGAGATAGCATAGACAAGTATGGCTTTCCTCCTCTGGATTTACTGTATTGATTTGTCTTTGCAGTGACTTGTAGTACATTTTGAGATGATGTTTCAAGTTATTAAAATTTTCTAAGATTGTGTGAAGCATATAGAGTGTGACAAATTAACTTTGTTAATGCGGCATGGCATATGACCTAGAAGCCATTGTCTCTACAACAGGGACTTACCTTCAAAATTAAGAGTAGTTAAAACACTCTTCTTTGCCCATCGTAATCATCTGTCTTAACAACATTCTTTTGTCTTACAAGCCATCTGTTAGTGGTGTTTCTTATTTCCAGTTTGATACTTATTAGATAAACCATAATAATGTTGGAATTGCAGTGTGTGTTTCCACGATGTCCCTTCAAAATACGTTCTAGCTTCATTAGGAGTATTGTTTCTTTCTTTGTTTTTTAATGCTTGCTCTGTTTGTTTCTCACATTTAATATGCAACCTGAATGGAGAATTTGATGCTGAGAGCTTTGTTTCAAAGAATTAATTTCAAATGTGTAATGTTTATACGTTTTTCTTTTTTTTTTTAAATTTTCATTTCAGACTTTTCAGTCATTTTTTAATAAATTAATCTGGGATTCCATTTTAATATAATATAATATATACTACTATAACATAATAGGTTGATTTAAAGGAGCCAGATAAAATTTGTATTATTATATACCTGTGTTTCTTTTTCTTAGTATTTTAGTGAGTTATTCCAGATGGCAGTCTGCTGACTTTAAGGCAATTCATGTTTTTCTAAAATTTCTAGACTGTGCTCAATAATTCAGCAATGCGACACTATTACCTATTTAATGTATTCTTGCCATTAAACTTTCATTTCCTTTTTTACAGTTAAATGTCATTGAAGTCTGAACTATACCAAGTTTGTCTTGTATTAAGATGAGCAATTCAACAGCCCAAGCTTGAAATTCTAACCAAGCAGGTTAAACTTAATTTCAATATACTGAAAATATAGGTATTACCGGTATAATAGGTTTGTAATGATATGAAACTATATAAGTAGATATTACTGTCTCAAAATCTCTCTATTTATATACCAGGATCCATCATTTTGTAAGGGTTTTTTCCCATTGTAAATGGACGTTATAAGCTAACAAAACAATACAGCTTTCCTTTATACTGCTGAGGGTTTAATGAAAAAGAGAGAATTCCTTGAAAAATAAGTTTTTTTAGGATGAAAGTTTACACTATGTGAAGGTTTTGATCATACTTATAAGAACCAATTTTAAAATTACTATTTGTGTACCCTCCTATTACAGCAGGAAAATCCCAGTGAAACATTAGGAAACATTCCAGTGGAGGATATTTTCAGCCTTGTTAATCCTGTATGTAGGTTATAAAATTACAGCCTTTGTAGTACTCAACAGTATCTGAACGCTACAGGAATGTTAGGAGTTGACTATCAACCTGAATTTCCTTTCTTTATTCTGCTATTTATTTACTATATTCTGAGAATAATTTTTTAAGTTTAGTCTAATCTCAAAACTGAATGGTTTATATAGTTTCCCTGAATGTCTCCTTTCCAATTAGTTTCCAGGTTGTTTGTTGTTTTGCAGAGAGATGGGGATCTTTGAGACTGCTAGTATCACTTTTCGTAATTACTCAGTATCTCTAAGTAGAGACTTCAGTATGGGGAAAGGTTGCAGCATGAGCTCTGCTGTATTAAGAATCAGAATCCGCATGGAAGAGTGTTGTTACAAGTAAAAGCCACAGGGAGCCAGGCTGCATGATTTTTGTAGTTGAGGGAATAACTTGTGTCTTTTGTTCTTGGGTTTTGATATGTACAGCACAACACTTTCATCAGCTACAATTCAGTATCAGCAGAACTAGTTTAATTGTGTACTAGCTGCTTTTTTAACAGTGATTTGGGACTTTGTATCTTTGTGGATATAAACAACTGCAACAGAAGAAAACAGCAGAGTGAATGAAACTTAGTTGCTTCAAGGCAAACTAATATTTCCCTTAGTAGCTTACACACTTTTTCTATTTGCAAATAAATTGTTCCAAAAATATATTTTTTTCATATAGGGGAAAAAAGCACCACATTTTTCTATTTAAAAGATTTTGCCAAACTTTTAATGATGTCTGCTGGGATGGAAGTCAATCTCAGTTTCATTTCTAGACTTCCATACTTCCTAATGGAAAAAACCCACACTGTTGCTCCGTGGTGGTTTTCTGACTAGTAATTTTTCAAGGCTGTTTGTGTCACTTAACTGGAGCAGGTGGGTGTATGCTTTGTTTTTATAAGTTCTGTAAAATTACATAGTTGAGAGCGTGCCACAAATAAGGGTGCCTAGTATGGGAAGCATTGAGGCCTGTGCTGAGCTCTGTGACTAAAGAATCCACAAAGAAGACCGATCTATAATAAAAGGCCAAGGAAGTTAGATGACTTACTGTATCATTTTGTCATTGACAGGCACAGTGCAGGTTTTACATGTAAAATATATGAATATGATACGGGGGAAATGACATTGCTTCAACAGAGTGGGGCATGGTAGTCACGTTCACCGCAAGCTTATTTTCAGAGTGTCTTTTCATAGAATGCATTATAAAAAATTAATCGTTTATTAGAAGAAAAATGTCCAGGATATTGGAAATTTTATTAAGTCAGTTGTATAGTCTAATAGTGGCATATCTTCACTCTTAGAAAGGGATCATTCAATGGACAAGTGTAGTGCCACCAGCTCAGGTTGGTATGAACTTGCAAACATGTAAAGATTAATACCTAAAAATGTCATATTTGAAAGCAGGACAGCATTAGCAAATTTTCAGTTCTAACTAACCTTTGTTCCGGGTTTCCTTTTTTTTTTTAATGCATTTAGATTGAATTATATTTGAATCACTTTCCTTGACAAAACCTTACAGCTTTGCTGAGAGTGCCCGAGAGCAATACGAGAAATTGTCCAACATGCACAACAACATGACTAAATTGTATGAAAATTTGGGAGAGTACTTTACCTTTGATCCCAAAGCAATAAGCATAGAAGAATTCTTTGGTGATCTGAGCAACTTCAGAACTCTGTTTTTGGTGAGTAACGTCTGCAAAACTTTATATGTATTATTTTTTCTCCTTTCTCCCAATTTTTTCCTTTTCTCTATTTCTCATGTTATAGTTAATTGTACGTTTTCTTCTATGGCAGGAAATCGAATGGATATTTCCAGAATTATTTAGATTTTGGTCACTGATAGCTATCATCCTCCAGTTTGTAACTTGCAAACTCAACTGTCAATGTGGTTGCGACATATGGATAATAGGAGATATTTTTCCTCTCTTAAAGCAGTTTCCTATTGGTTGATACACAACAAACGGGCGTGATACTAAAAAATACGTTAAAATCGACCTAAATGGATGTGTCTGCAATCATGTTGTGTTAGAATCTGGCTGATGCCTTAATGATGCTAAGGCCGACACTTTCAAGATGAGCTCTGTATTGCTGGCAGAACTCATGAAGTTCACTTAGATGCTTATATTACGATTTGCAGTCATCGAGTGTGGTTGATGTCAGGGTATGGCTTTTTTTATGAAGGAATTTAAGAATTTCTTTTTAAACAAATATGTTTTTTAATGGGTTTAATGTCATCTTTTCTTGTTGCTATCTGGGAGCCATAATTAGCGGCATCATAGGAAATATACAGGGAAAACAGATGCCTAGAATGTCAACAATGTTGTAGCCTTACAGTGTATTAACATCACTTGGAAATGCCACTGTTTACCATACAGCTGTGGCTCACTAATCTGTCTATTGCCAATAGCTGGCTTTAGTTATTGCCCAGCCCTAAGGTCTTTCAGGTTCAGTGTGATGGAGGAAATAACTACTTTAAAACATTATTTTCACGCCAAATTTACTTTATTGGAAAACTTCTACTACATTATATTTAACTATTCATTTTAAATTGGCTGTGGTTTTTTTTTTCCCATAAGCAAATTGGCAATTATTTTATAATTAGTAAGTACGCCAACACATGCGTTAAGACTTGTCAAGAATAGGAATAGTTGTCATGAGATATTTCAGTGGGTTTACTTTTTCAGAAATACAAGGCTTACATTTTCAATTAATTTGGACGTCTCCTCTGTTGTAGTTACTTGAAATGGATTCAGGCTATCAATATCCAAATATTATGATGAAAATCTATCCTCAAGTACGTATTTTGACTGCTGTGACAGTGATAGGACCTATCAGGCAAATATTTTCTGGAAGGGGTATTGGAATGACCATATTTCTACTTGCTTACTTTTACTTTCTTTCATTTTGACTTACTAAATATCTGGCTGGTGCACTGCTGTTCTTCAATAGTCATAATTGAATTTCCAAGGAGAATATTTCTAAGAGCTTCACGTATTGCTTTGGAGTAACTGAGTAATACCATGGAAGGGGCATTAGTGCATTGCAAGACATAATTGTCTTATTTTCTAATTAACTTGAAGTGCTTTCGGTGTTAAGAGGAAATCACTATAGATGGAAACTTCTACTACTTCTAGCAAAGTTCACGATCCACCAGGTGTTTCAGGGGCCTTTCTTCCTCTAGAGTTTCTACAAACCCATGTATGGTCAGTCCTTTCTAGGATATTTGTGTGTTTTACCTAATAACGAATTGCAATTAAATGCTTTCATGGGGCAGAAAATTATACTGAAGACTTAGTCTCTGTAAATTAATCTAGTTTATCAAGACAGAACTGTCAAGTTTGGAATATTACACTTAACGTCCCAAATAGCAAAGACACACCACAAATAGTTTTTCTGAGTTTCCAGAGAAGCAGGGCTAATTTCTTGCTTTGCCTTAGTTTTAGATAGCGGATGAAGTAATTTGCTTGGATACTGTTCTAATGCTGCATGTTGGTTTAGATAGTTAATTATATACATGTGATGCTATGGTCTTTAAAATTTTCATCTGTCCTTTTATCTTCTAAGCCTTTTCTTAAAAGAAGTTACTAAATAAGGAAATTAACTTGGACCATATGTAAGATGCATACTAATTTAAATAGTAATGCTTCACTGTAAAAGAAGTGAAAATCTGAGACTTATGTAGTTTAAGGAGACACTTTTTTTCCTCAGCAGCATTTATGCCTCAGTCAATTCAGTTGCTCAGAGATATACGAGTAGTAGCAGAAGTAATTGTAATTAGTGTTTTTGATAATTTTTTTACTTATTTTATCCACTAGAGCAGAGCCTTGCGCAGTGTAGTGTCATAAATGTTCTTGTTTAGGGATTTAATTTCTTCTAGACACTTGGGGAATCCTAGGGCAAACATTAAAAGTTCACTGAACAGTCTTTTTTTTTTTAAGTAAAGAAAACATTTCTGAAAGTAATTAGGTTGGGGTTTTTTTCTGTAACATTTTTGGTGCTTGTTAGAAGTGTACTGAAAGCAAAAGATGCTGAAACTCACTGAATCTGTGGAATTTACTGTAAAAGAAGTGATAACTACTTAAAAGAATACAGGAACAAACAGAAGAGACTGAGAATTTACAGCATTTCCAAATACACATTCCCTAGATTCTTCTACTACCTTTGTACAACAGCTATTACTTACATTTCTCTCTGCATAACCTGTGATTCTGCAATGGTTTCGCTTTGTAAAAGCAAGAATGCTGAGGTTTATTGTAATGAGAATTTTAATTTCATTTACTTGCAACTAAAGAGATCATCTTGTGTTACAGAAGCACGCAATTCAGCTACTGTATTTGAAAAAGTTAGAATAGATATGAATGTTTTAAAAGATTAATCCAAAAGAATTAAATCAGAAATATATTCTTAATTGCATGTCCTCAGGTCACACAGAAAATTTTCTGTGTCTGTGTGTGTATGTGTACATATATATAAAAATATGTTTGGAGGTTGATAGATGTTTGCCTTATGCTCATATCAAACTCCTAATGTTAAGGAAACAGCTGGTCTTTTGAAAACTTATGTTAAAGACTTTTGACAATCATTAGAGGAAGTGCCGTACAGTGAATAGAAAATAATGCCCGTTTTTATGACTTGAAACAAGTAAACAATACGCATGCCTCATCTTTTCTAACTGCTTGTCTTTTGCAAGCTGGACAGAATTAGTATTTAATACATGCACCACGAATGACAAGATGTAGAGTAGATGAGAGAAACTATTTCTGGAACAGTCAATGTTGTATTTTCATCCTTCATTCTTCCGATAAAAATGTAGCAGCAATACAGTGGTATTCCTTTGAGGGCTCCGTAGTTGTTCTTCAAGTTGTTTTCCAGCAAAATTTGCTATATAAATAAGTTGTTATTCTGTTATCCCAAAACAACAGGAGAAAGGAAATTATGGGTAGGCGGTGTGAGCTGATGCAGTAACTGACCTTTCTCAGTTTCTTTGAGAGACATATTGATTGCCCTTGGAACTTTCTCTACTTTACCAGCAATAGACAATTACCCCAGAAATTGACTTATTTGTGGATGTTTTGTTGTTATTTTATGTCTTTAGAACTGTCCGGAGATAGAAGTTTCCAGTCAAGTACCGAATTAGTCTTTTGTTCTTATTTTTTATCAACATCCAAAGGAGAGTAAGCATTATTTTGTGCTGTTCTGTGGTGTTAGGAGGAGAAACATTGCAGTGTGTAGTTAGGAATTTACAGTCTTAAGTGACACCACAAAAAATTGCGTGTTGTATGATTGCAAATAGCCGAATAAGTTTACAGCACCTCTGACAGATCATCTAACCAAATATTCCTTGTGAGCCATTTCGGCTCACTGAGCTCAAATGTGATGAATCAACCAGAGATGCAGAAAGAAGAAACAATTTGTTTATTTACTTATTATTCCATATCTGCTCTCATTTTGTCCCCAGGCTTCTCTAACCATTTTGCAGAAACGTAATTAGAGCCAGGGCTTTATTGAGACAATGAAATAGTTTGCATCACTTTTCCGCTCTACCATTTACAGTTAGTAATCTTACCCCTCATGGCTTTACTGCTTCTTCCTACTCAGTCGGGTTTTTTTTAGTTTATTTCTCTGTTTTGTCCTAGGATTAGGTAGACTATTTAAACCTTTGAAATGAGTTTTTAACTAGATTTTTTCTGGTACTTGTCACTTCTGTCTGTGTTTATTTCTTTGATTTTATGGCTAGGTATGTCTTGATAATATCAGTGTAGTCAAGGCATATCACAAGAAATAAGTAAAGCACTTCAGCATGACTTTCCTTAGCAAATGGAACACGATTCAAAATCAAGCCCAGGGGGGAAAAAAAAAAAAAGTATATTTATTCCTCTCTTGGAGCTGATGATTACAGAGAAATTGAATCAAAAGTAGCAATAAGTTGAAGGAGGTTTTTGGTGGGGTACTTTTCCCCTGTTTGCAGTTAAAATATTAGAGCCACTGAATAATAATACCTTTCATTTGGGACTATTTTGAAGAAGAAATGTTTTTCGGTTTTTTAGTCCTTTCTTCCATTGGTAGTAAACACAAATTTTGATTGTTCTTGATTGCAACCTGGAACGTTTAGTTTGATATAGTTTCAGGCTCTTACAAATAATAATTAATTAGTTACCTGAAACAAGGTACCATCTTATTCTTTTCTCTCTCTTGTGGAGAAAGGGTTGTATTCTCATGTAAGTAAATATTTAAGCAGACATGAGTAACTGAAGTGACGGTATGAAATGTGTTCTTGTACAAGACCTATGAAATAAACTGCCCTTTTGTATCAATACAGACTACTGATTGACGATTTCTCTGTGGCTTGGATCTTTTACAATAACCCTGTAATACAAGATCCAGAATGTGAAAATCCCCCCAGAATGATAAGACATTAAATGATCAGTAAGCTAGTACTTTTTATCGGATGACCACTACCCTGATCTTCCAGGAGTTTATAAGATTCGTGCCCTGTACCAGGCAGGAGACAAAACATCTAATGTGTTGCCTTCATGTGAAAAAGCTTTCACCACTGTGGATGCAGTATAAATGTACCTGTAAGGCCTATTTGTTTACTTGTAACTTGCTTCCAGGCAAATTTAAGACTTCATGACTCAGGAATGGTTTTTCTGTGGCTTTTTTTGAAATGTCCCTTGGGTACAGCAGGTCATTGGCTACCATAATATAAACCAATGAATATACAATACATAAATTAATCCATAATAAATGCATGATTTACTATGAAAAGTTATGTGTAGTCAAGCTAAATTCCCAACTCTCAAACTCATGAACTGGGTTTGTAATTCAGGAGTGGTTTAAAAGAAAGGCTGTATTTATTCATTGTTTTCCCTGGTTATTTGTTTGGGAATACAGCTTCTCCCTTATGCCTATAAAGTAAGAGTTCTTTAATGTAGTCTGAAAGACAACAGTTTCTAGCAAGCAGGAAGCTATGGAAAAAAATAAAGAATAATGAGCAAGAAGTATTTTCTCCAATGAAATTTCCCAAGAGGTAATATCAAAAGTGAAACATTGTCCTTATTAACAGGCAGTATATAGCAAAGCCTTCTTTCCCCTGCTCCAAAAACCCACACAAAGATCCTTTTGTACTGTCTCTAAAGTCTCATCTGAGTGCCTACATCCAGCTAGTGCTGAGGAGAACTGTTTGTTTTAAATCATGATACTGAACAAATCAGGAATTATGTGTAGGAAAATTTTTACGTAAGAATTCACATAGGAGCAGTAACTTATCAACTTCATTAACAAGCTCTTAGTACTGCTAGATAAGTAGCTATGCCATGATATGAAAGGTAAGGATGACGTTTCACTTGGAAGATAATCAAAAGATGTAAAAATAGACAATAATAAAAAAAATGAAACTGAAATAGAGTGATGAGGTGTTAGTTTGTGAGGTGTTGTTGCTTAAAGGTAAGCAAGTGAGAAATACCAGGCAGCATAGACGTGGTTGTGATTTGTTTCCTACAAGTCTGATTTGTTTCTGTGGCAGCATGATTGCTCTTACCCTAGAGGAAACTACAGAGTTAAGTTTCATAATTGAAAAAGAACAGGATTAAAAAGTTTTCTTTAGAATGTTCAATTTGATAGTTCTATACAGACTATCCATTCAGTGCTAGTGGCAGTGAGTCTGACTGGGTAATGTCATCATTCCCAGGCATTATGTAGGAAACTCAGAGTTTTTAAATGAGGATTTAGAATCCTCATTCCACTCTGAAAACCAGATGTAGTTTTGGATTTCGACTATCTCAGTAGTTAAGCTGTTAACATAACCCTCATGTTTAAAACTTCCTGCAAACCAGTAGATATTATTACGTCCTTTTGCAAGGTTCTAAATCTAAAAGAGACCCTTCCGTACAAGATGTTTACAGGCTGTAGATGCTTATGTCTGCACCTAATATATTTCTAAAAAGCTATAATGAGTTAGGAGCAATTTGACTTCTCTTCCTGAGGTCTCTGCATGGGTGTTTCATATATTCTTAGACTCATCATTCTGTTTGTTCACATTAAGATAATTTGATAATTTGAATTCATGTTTGTCTTAATTGTGATTTCAGATTGATCACTGCATTATTGCATCTTCAATTAGCTTGCTGATGGTGTAGTAAATTATAGCTCATTCACTTCCTTATGTTTATATTTGCTTGTTTATCATGTTTAGGAAAATCCAAAGCAAGCACATAGAATTGGATTATCCTGTCAAAATATAATATGAAGCTTGAAGGAAGATGTAAGAAATCTGAAGAAAAATATTACAGATCAATAAGCATATCCCTTCAATATTGGGCTGTGTACACATTCATTGTTTCTTTGGAGTGTAATGCCACACAACCTCTAGAGCACTTTATTCTGATAGTCCATCAGCCCTGTCTTGAAAGATGCACGCAAAATCTTACAAACCCAGGAAGTTTTACTTTATTTTAATACTTTATATCCATATACCCTGCTTTGTGTTTAAATCTTATAGCTTTTATTAAAATTTGTTGAGAATTTCTAGCCAGAAACTTGGAAACCTTTCAGTGCTTCATAGTCAGGATCCTGATATTTGGGAAGAAAACCCAGAACACTTCGTCTACTGGATTTAGGCTTTGGCAGGAATAGATTTTAGAGATATAGCTTAGGTAGATTGAATTTGTGTTAAAAAAAATTAAAGGGTTATGCTTTCATGATGATGGCGACCTATTGACTTTTCTTTTCTTTGATCCAGAAAGATCTCTTTTGGAACAAAGCAACAATTCATCTGCTGTGGGCCCTAGTTTCTCTGCTCACATTGTACCCAAAGCAGCTAACATATTTCATATATTCCTGTTACATTTGTTTTTTAATTTTGTTTGTAATGAAAATAACAGAGTTGGGTGTTGGAACTAGGTGATCTTTAAGATGCCTTCCAACCCAAACTATTCTATGATTCTGTGAGTTTTGATAGTGTGTCAGTAGGTGTTTCAACTCTGTCCCATTTAGGAATAACGTGAATTAGGCATGTTTATTTGTTGTGGTATCCAAGTATTGTGTTAAAGAAGCTATTGAAACAATCCCAAATTTGTCCACTTGCGGGCTATTTAGTGATTCTTCAAACTTATACTGTTAAGTAATCTAGACGTACAATGTAGTTTTTCATTGATAGACTTAAACTGTACAGTAACCACTGAAAACCTCTTCTGCCTTACCCTTTAAGACAAGTTTTTAATGTTTTTGCAATGCAGCTGATAAGCTGTCAGCAAAACCCTTCTCCCTACCTGAATATTCAACAGTAGTTACGCTAGCCAAAAACCTTGGGCTGTAGTGGCTCACTGAAGACTTTTCACTTCAGATGTGATGGCCCCGATTCATGCACCGTGGGGCAGCACCCCAAACAGTCTTTTCTACTTACTGTGCTTTATGGCCACCCATCAGGAAATTCACTTTGTCTGCACTTGTTAAATGCCACCTCATTGCATCTCTTTTCTGTTGTTTTCATAAGGATAACAATGTGTTTGAATGTTATCCTCCAAGGAATACTCATGAAAGGTCTTTTACATGTTAACTGACTGCTCAATCTGCTGTATTTTTACTCTTTTTACTTCTGTAGATTAATTTCCAGTTAATCTGCATTCATTGTTCTAATGATTGATGAATGAAAAGGATTTTTTTTTTTTTCCCTGGAACTTAAGTTCATGTATTTTGCAGTTGCAAGGCAAATTTAGGGAAGGCCTATGGGATCACAGGCAGTGCTCATTTTTGGTCCATGACTGCCTTGCAGCCAACTGCATCTTTAATATCCAAGGAGATTTGTGCATTACAGTTTCTTTTCTTTCTTCCTGTTTTTAATAATTTGCCTTTGAGAGTCTTTTTACAAATATGTTGGTGAGTGAATATCTGTTTGTCTGTCAAAAATTAAGATATGTATAGAATGCAAGTGATACATGAATTTTTTATTTGCTTTTTAAGGAAGCCAAGCTATAAACTGGCAGCACTGTATACAAGAGCCTTACTTCAGTGAATGCTAATAAACACAAGGGGAACATCAAGCTATGTGCTCCTTCAACCACCTCCCTTAACGAGTGATAATATTCCTTTCTGAATCTGTTTCTCTGCTAGGAGAGCCAATAATTTGCGTTTGTTTTTATTTTAAAAAACCTAACAAACCCACACTCCAAGTTTCTGTAACTTTTAATTTACAGTTGAATTAGTAGAACTGCATGCTGTTATGTGCAAACCAAAAATACAGAGGGTCATGAATAACACATCAAAAAAGGGGTTGTGTGCATTAAAATATTTTAGTCTGTTGAGATTCGCTGGAAAATTATTTCAGTTCTTGCATGCACTTACATGTTTTGAAAAGACAGTGTCTAGATAAATACGTTTCAAAATATTTTCCAAAACTGTTGGGAAGGCTTTTATTCTTAACTGTGAATTGCTTCTTGCTTTGTGACATTTGTCTTATTTGTAACTGTTATATTAGTTTGTTTTTATCCTTTAATTGGGGAATAAATGTAGCTGTGTAGTGTATACCCACGAATACCAGTATATTCTTTGTCACTGTTGAGCTACATTGCAGTTACGAAACTGCTGGGCTTTTATCCCCCCTCTATTGGTTTTCAGTATTCAAACTGATCTCTGCCTTTTAATGATTAGGTACTTTAGCCTGCCAGCCTGCACAGAAAGGGTGTCGCTGACATTTGGTACTTAAAAATAAGCTGATAATCTGAAATAGCACTGTTCTGTATGGAAAGAAGTGCCCTGAAACTCAGGAGCCTGGAAAACTGTAGGAAAGGAAACTTAAAAGACTGGTGGTGTAATTCAAGCAGAGCAAATCTGAGTCAAAATTCTCTTTATCTTTATTCATAGTCATCTTCAATGAGCTTTGAAAAACTATGATCAAATTTGTTAGCAGTATTAATTCAAATAGAAAGTATGTTTATAAATACAGATAAATATATATTTATTTTGCTTTCAACACATAACTTGAAAACATCTGGAAGTATATTTTTTCAGATTATTTTAGGCTTTCATCCAACTCTGACTAAAAGTACGGTTTTAAGTGACATAGAAAATATGAAATGGTTGAGTCAGACTGCCTGATAGAGTAATAAGTATATACCAGGTGGTTTGGTTCTGATCTATATCATGAAGGAAAGGGTTTCCATACACTAAATGATGGTAAAGATTCAAATAGATCATCCTTGTTCCTTGTTTCCCGAAATTCAGTTTGAATCGGTATGTAGATGGAAAGATATGTTAGATTTCAAGGAATGTGGCATAAAATTGTTTAGGTGGTTAAGAGATTTAAGAGAATTGGAGATTGTAGAATCATTGAATGGTTTCTATGAATAGAAAGGAACCTCTAAAGGCTGTCAAGTGCAACTCCCCTGCAGTGAGCAGGAGCATCTTCCATTCCATCTGGTTTCTCAGAGCACCATCCAACCTGACCTTGAATGTTTCCCAGTAACTGGAAATTCTAGGGCTTTTACCAAGCAGTTACTGGAGTGCTGCAGCAAAGCTAAGCACTGGTAAAATGTTCTTTTTCTGTAGAGTAACCCTTTTGTGTTGTTATGGACATGCTCATGAAGCTGTATGTGTGCAGTGCTGCACTGGGTTGTTAGTTCTGAAATGGCCAGTCTAGCAACCAAAGGCTTGAGAGGCGTGTTGACATAATGGCCTGCTGGGGGTTTCTTTCTCCTGCCTTGCAGAGTGTCCAGTTTGACTGCTGCAGGAAGTGCTGGATGTTGAGTGCTGCAATCTGTACCTCTTGTAGGAACAGGTTATTTGGAGAAAACTGTTATTTCAGCTTGGCACTTAGTGGGTTTTTATGTGCTGTCCCTTACTCTTCCTTTATGATCCATGGGCGACTATATGTGAAGATGCTCTAAGGCATTTATATCATGGAAGAATGTAAAATACTAGGAAATGTGCGTTTTGAATAAATAAAGGACAGACCCACCTTTGCACTTCCTGTCCTACGTGAATTAGAGTGGTGGGGTTTCTTTATTTTTGTTTGTATGTACGTCCACATGTATACGAAAGGATGGGTGTAGGTAGATGAAGATAGGCACTCTTGCACAGTTAGCAGTATTTTGGTAGAATAACTTTTGGTCTTGTTTAGTTCATTCTACTGTAGTCTTGTTCCAAAAACGTGACAGAAACTATGATCTAATCATAGTATGTCAGTGGCTAGTGGGCTGCTAGTTCAGGTATGACATTTCTTATTTGTTTTCTCTCATAAGATTTTGGGCATTCACTTTCATTACAGCCTGTGAAGTTACAGGAAAATGAAATCTCTGTCAAGTGTGATTGAATGTACAGAGACAGAACTGTCCAAAACAAAAAGGATAAAACATTGATTTTTCTCTTCTAATTCTCTTCTATTTTCTGAAAGAAAAGGTGTTTCTCATTGCAATTGGTTTATGTGATCATACAGCAAATGCAGTTCTTGGTCCAATTTTCAAGTGCGTCTACAAGTAACATCACCGGTAACTGTGATATCCAGCATCTCTGCAAGAGAGTATCGGCTGTTACAGAAAGGGCTATATGTAATATTTTACCTCAGTATACTGTTGAAGTGGTATATGCACACTAAAATATGCTTTCCCTTGCTTGAATGAATTAATTAGGGGCATTCAGGTGTCTCAGATTACCAAATACTGATATAATTTAAATAAATCTTAACACTTGAGGTTACCTTTAGATGTAAGTTCCTTTTGGAAGAGACAGTTGTCATCCATAATTCCTCTCTAACATTTATGCAGCAAGGCGAATAGTCATCTTCATTTATTAACTTCTGAAATGTCATTTCTGAGGAATATATTGGACCGTGTAATATGTGTCTACCCCAAATCTCCTAAGGGAATCTTTCTTGTGAAATAATAACTGTTGTGGATATTTAGAGAGACATCTGTAAAATATTGTTTTCTTTGTTCGTATTTGTGAACATGTGTTGTTTTCCTAGTTTTTAAGGAATGATTGAATTGCATAGGAAATGAGGTAAACGTTGACATGGAGATCATTTATCTTACACCCTGGGCTTAGTAAGTATTGGCTATTCTGCTTTTTAAGCTGAAACATCATTAATGAGCACGTGCTGTGTTTAGTCTGGACATTTTTGGATACAGCATATTCTTTGGACATAACATGTTGGGACTCCCAGAGACACCTGAAGCCCAGAACTGCAGTTCTTGTAGGCAGAGGATATTGTATACTGTGAGTTAGAGAAGAAAGGGAGCAATACATTTGCAGCTGTAGTGAACATAAATAAGAAAATTATTCCTAACATTTATCATGTCTGTCTGTGACATTAGGTGAAATTCCATCATGATGGATTTCAGTGAGTTTCTTCATGATAAATGAGTCTTAGAAAAGGCGAAACTAAGGAGAAATTCAGGATCTTGGGGAACAGCTTAAGGGAATTCAGATATTTCTTTTTTTGTGAGAGGGCAGGCAATGTAATAGGAGTTACGAAGGATTTGTGCAAAGAATTGGTGTTTCCACGTGTGGGTGCTGGCAGCAAGGGCTGCCGGAGCCTCTGCGAGGAGAGGCACATGGCCAGTTGCAGTCTGCTCTGCAAGAGCCCTAGCACAGGGTGCAGCCGAGCCCAGCCGAGAAGCTGGTGGTGCCTGTGCAGAAACCTATTTAATAGAGGGCAAAATGGTGCATAGCAGGGAGAAGTGAGAGAAAGCCCTGAGAGCACCAGGCCCAGAGAGGATGGGAGGAGGTGCTCCAAGGCCCATACCGAAGCAGGTGTATCCTGAAGGACTGCAGGTCCTGCAGGGAGGACCCACACTGGAGCAGGTGAGAAGGCTGAAGTAGGATTGGTAGAGAGGAACTGTATGCCTTGCCTTCATCCCCACCCATCTTTCCTAACAGCAACTTACAGGTTTAAGCTAGACTTACAGGCATAATAGGAAAAAAGTACAAGCTTGTTGCTGCTAAAAATGTTTTTCTTTCACCGTAAATGCAAAGGTATTTCAGTTTACATTCTTCTGATTATTTGATAACACTCGTGTACAAATAGAACGGTAAGTGATGTTCCCTCTAAGATTTGTGTATATGCTTGAAGTATTCGGTGCCAGTTCCTATTTCCCCCCCAACCCCGCCTTTGGGTGTAAATATAGTACGTGTGCAAAAAAAGGGTTTGTCTGTGTGTTTGTTTTGATACCCATGCTCATTTTATCTAATGCAGGAGGCATTAAAAGAAAACAACAAAAGAAGAGAAATGGAGGAGAAGACAAAGAGAGCCAAATTGGCAAAAGAAAAGGCTGAACGAGAGAGGCTGGAACGACAGAAGAAGAAGCAGCAGTTGATTGATATGAACAAAGGTAAGGCATCATTTTTTGTAGAGATTTATTAAAAGAAAAAGCATGTAAGGACTAACAACCTAAAGGCCCTTCCCAATCAATATGAAAACTACTTGCTGTCTATTTTGAAAGCTGACAGCAAGGTTTATTTTGAGTGAAAATTCTGTTTTCTTTTAGCCCACCTGATCATGTAATTTCGTATCTGCCACTTCAATATTTGTAATGTTCCTTTCAAAGCATTTTGTTGTGAATTATTGGCTTGTTTTCATTTGTAGCAGTTAATTGATTTTTTTCATATGGATTTACTTCCAAGAAGTAGTAGCTTACTTGCTTTGTTGTTACTTTCATTCTGTAAACATCTCTGTAATCAAGGTAGTGTAGCAATTAACGTCATTTTTGTGAAGCTTGAAGGCTCCATGTTATAATGGATGTTCTCCCAGCAGTCCTATTAGGAGCTGGAAAATGTGGATGAGCTTGGAGCCGAAGTACAGAGTGACATTTCAGCATGATAAAAAGCGTTGTGTTGAGCTTATCAGCTGTGAGAATATTTTATTTTGCATGAGGCCACCCTAAGAGAGAGAGAAGTAAGAAAGCAGGAGAAGTCCCGGGTGACTCTGATATTGAAGCTGTGCAGATTTCCAGATGGTTGTAAAATACAGGCTTCACTCTTTACCTCTTTGAGTCCAGAAGTAAACAAGAGGCAGGGATTACTTGAGTCTGCAATTTTTTGCTCATTTTACATGAGTTTTTTAATCCGCTGATCTGAGCAAACTGTAAAACGCTTGTCCTTTTATCCACTGAACAGACTAACAGGTATGTATTTACTCATGGAGAAATGCTGCTTGGTTTTTTTGGTTATAATGAGCATTATAGAAGATGTGGTGATCTATTAACTTTGTGTAAGGGTGATGTTGTGGTAAACTACATAATTATGACAAACTAGCTTAGTAGTATGATGGAAACTGATCAAATGGGGGCTAAGTTTTGAAATAACACTGCCTTTCAAGGGCATGTACATGGCATCTGTTAAGTCAGTTTATACAAGGATGAAAAATACTGGAGAAATACTAGGCCAGGCAAACAGACCCACTCCAACAGTTAAGAGGATGACTCTGGAGGTGAATACAGAGCCATGGGAAGGTACTGGTCAGAAGAGTAGTGCAAAAATATTGTCACTCAGGATGCCACTTGATAGATAATTATATATATTTGCATGCATTTAGAAAGCCAGTTTTTCTGGCATTTGACTAAACTTGCCTCATCTGACTTGTGTGTGGACAGCCAAACCTCAAGGAACATTCGCCAGTCAAAACCAATTTATTTATGTGGAATTGTTTAAAAATTCTCGTATGTTTGTGTACATCACTTTGCTGCAAAACCACAGCGATTTTCTGGGTTTTTGTATTGGATTCTGTTATTTTAAAAATGACTTCCCTAGGGCTAGTTTGGAGGGTTTCTGCAGTGTTACCACAAATCCTGTTCTTTTTGGCCTTACTTGAAGTGGCAGTGACACTGCATGGAACGTAGTGTAGCCTAAGTTTTAGCGAACAACTCTGTTGCTTTGTATAGATGACAGACTTAAATTTCATACAGTTTAATAATAATTCCAGTTTAACTATAAACAAAATATAAAATCTGAATGCAAGTGATGAGCAAATACATTTTCTGTCTTCTGTGAAGTTAAGTTTATGAAGATCTATAATGAGACTTTATTAATCTATTCTTTCAGCATTTGACTGATCTTTCTGTAATATCTGTCACCTGATAAAGCAAGTCCTTTATAACATGGACAGTCACTTTTCTGTGAGTGGGGTTAGAAGAACCTAAAAATCCAATCCCATCATCACCCTCCCCTCTACCGGTGTGCTTTAAGTCATACCGAGAGATTAGTTTTAACGACCGCTTAAGACAAAGTAAGCTGACATGTTATTAGCTTTTGAAAAGTAGGAAAGCCCACTTAGATCAAATTGTCAGTGAATAGATCTGTGTATAAGGGCTGTAGCTATCCTATCAACAAATACAATTTAATTTTGCATTAAATTTCTTTTTTAATGAAACTGAAAACATGTGAATGATTGTACATGGTCAAATGCAATGAAACTTCCCATTAAATAACCAGTGTTTCTAAACCAGTGACACAAAGTTAGCTTACTACTTCTAAGATATTTTTCCAATATTTAAATATATTGAAATATCCATTTCATATTACAACTCTATTGCTGTGGTAGGAGGCAATAGAATAGGTCCATCCCCACTGGATTCTACAGCGTTGCTATTCAATTAACTTTCCCAAATAACTATTTTTTCTTGATATAGCCACTTCTGTATGCTTATTGCTGCTTATATAAATAGTTTGCAAATTTGTCTAAGTGAATGTGACACAGAAGACTTAGAGAAGGAAGGCAGATGTCCTCTCAAGCTGTCATTTTGACAAGGTGATTTTCACCCAAAGGGTATTTTAACCTAGCTCTGTTTCAGTTATTTCTCTAGCTATATCTTCAAGAATATAATTCTAACGCATTGCGAGAACCTTTCAGGTTAGAGAATAAGGTTCCTACATTTTCCAGCTTTGTAGTGTGCTATAATAACTACTGTTTTGCTGTTACCGGGTTAAACAGCTACAACTTTTTTTCATGGCCACTGGAGAGTCCAGATTAGAATTAATTAGTATTAATTAAATATTACAATGAATATCTGTTTCTTGAGAGAGCAAAAAACTGCAGTGTGGCCAGAATCAAGAGCTGTCCTAGGTAATGCCTACTTATAAAATAACCTCAGAGGTGCCAGTGTTTTAAAGACTGAGTCACCCAATTTGGAAAGAGAATGTTCTTCATAGCTGTTTTGCAGCAGCGTTTCTTATTTTTTTGAGGGATGTAGCAGAATGGGCTATGATGCATTTATACGTAGTCTTTCATGACTTCCATCTGATTTAACATCTGCAAAATTCTAACAGCATTGCTTCCATGTGCATATCTGAATAAGAGAGAAAAAAGAACTGAAGACAGTTTTCTAGGAGCTGAAAAGCATATAACAGCAATTCTGATGCAAATGTTATTTAATCAGAAACAGTTTTGCTCTTCATTATATCTGATTACTATGGCAATTAAAATCACCTCTTAACTACCAGTGTTAGGATAAAAGATAGAATGAGCTTCCTCGGTCCCAATTAGTATTGAATTAATTGTTTTGAAGACATATTAACGTTCTCCCCTAATGCAGATGAAGATAATGGAAATGAAGTTCTCTGCTAGTGGTTGATGGATATTCCTACTTTTCCATTTCAAGTACTCTTACATAAGAATTCATGTGCTATTTATTCAGACTGGAATGTACCGGTATCAGCAATAATTCCCTTCTGTTTCCTTGAGCTGTTGTTAGACTTGCATTGGCTGTTGTTAGATACAAATCAAAGTTACTTTTGCTACAGTTTTTTAATGGTTCCGTGCTTTCCCAATGGTTATGCTAGAGGACAAAAGGAAGACATATTCTTCCTTCTGCAGATTTCTATACTAGTTTTATTAAGAAATATGTTCTATTTTGTAATAGTCGTTGTCTTAATCTTTTGAATGTATGCATTAGGTAGTGATTACACGGGATACCTGGACTGATAAAACATGGTGCTTGTTTGCATTCTACAGATGATCAGGTTTTGGTGCTGGATGCTAAGTGCTGCAATTCGTCTGGGAAGTCATTATCTTTTAATGTTGATGTTGAGGGTCCATTTGAATATGATTCATTCTTTCTGAAATATAATATTCACCTGGAAAAAAAAAAGGTTCAGGTTTACATTATGCTTAAATATCAGTGTCTGTTGAATGAGAGTGAAGTTTTGGATTTTCTTTTTCTCCTTCAAAGTAATCATAGAGGAGTTGCTCAATTCTTTTAAGATCTGTTTATGCAGGAGTTTGAAGCTATCTTGGAAATGGGGGTGGAGATGAGTTTCAAAATTGTTGTAAATGTTACTAGTATGAGTCAAAATCAGATCAAGAGAAATGCATATAGATGTGAGTATGGACAGGAAGATAGAAACGAATTACAACTTTAAATTTCATCTCATGTTTTAAAAGACTGCAACGGAAAAAGTGTGTTTATTTGTGAATATTATAGAATTTACTACATAACAGTATTTTCAGAGATGTATCAAAAGCTAAAAACAAGATAGCTATTTAGATGATGAAGTGCTGTAGTAATGAGAAAACTATCATCTGGAAACTTTGCAGAAGATTTGAAGACCCAATAATTGGGTATAACAAAGCAGGTAGCTGTGTTAATGAAGATATTAATATACAAGGTTAGGCCCTAGATTATAAATGAGTTCTGAAACTGTATGGTTTTGCCATCTTCTGAATTTTTGTTACGATATACTCTGTGTAGTTGTGTGAAGTTTTCCATGGTTGCTGTAGGTCTTGACTGGTGAGTAGATTCCAGGTAAATCCTGTGACACAGCAAGGTCAACAGTAAATTTCCTGTTGGAAATTTTGCAGGCTACATGTTCTAAATTTTGCTAAGTTTTAATGTGTGTGTTCTATTCAGATTCCATACTTGCCCTGTCCACTTGAAATTGGTTAATCATGGGAAAACATGTAGGTTTCAGGGCCACTTTGGAAGTTGCATAGGAAGGATTCAAAGACATAGATAAGTTTCAGCTTGACATTTGTCATGGCAATTTTCTATATGCACATTCTCATTAGGATAAGTCATGAAATAGCATGCTTGACATTCCAATACCTATTTTTATTTTTTTTTTTCAAATTATATGTATTATGAAGTACCATTCTAAGAAACGAAGTTTAGCAGTTTAGTCTGAGCTAATTGCTTCCCTTTTTTTCAGATTAAATGTGTGGTAGAAAGGAAGTTATACTGGTTGGGCTGTCAGGAGCTGGCCAAGAATTCTCTAAGCCATTTGAAGAAGCATAACAGGTTCTTTCATATGGGAATACAGTTATTTATGTTCTACAATAAAAGATATTAAAAAAAAATTCTTTTTTACTAACTCCGTTATAAGAAAAGGCATCTACAGAAGTTTCCTTCTAAAAGGTAGAAAGGGTTATATAAAGCAATTACAGTCTGATGAATAATTTTTTGTAGTCATGGTTTAGCCCTGGCCTGGTCAAATTTGGCAGCTAAAATGTGAGCAGTTGTGGACCTGATTCTTTTCCCCCACCCCCACCCCTGCTCAGGAAAAGTGGAAAGGGAAATGAAAGAAGGAAAAACACCTTGCCAGTTGGAAACGAAAACAGCTTTAATAAAGTAATAATAATAATAATAATTCTGGTATTATTATTATTGTTGTTGTTGTTATTTATTCCACGTGTAGTCTGCTGTGGACCCACAGCCCACGGTAAGTCAGCCAGTAACTCCCACACCAGCAAAAACAGGGGAGGAGGAACAATAATGGAGAAATATGGAAGCTGGCATGGACAGGTGTCATTAAAATATGGGTCTGCTACTGGCCAGCAGACCAGATAGAGCAAATAGATAAGACCCACTAGCACAGCCTCACATTTTCAAGCCTCTGTCCTCTTGGGGGACTTCAACCACCCCAACATCAGGAAAAAAAATTAATGTAAAGGGTCATTGGGCACTGGAACAGGCTGCCCTCGGTGGTGGTTGAGTCACCTTCACTGGAAGTGTTTAAAAGTCAGGTGGATGAGGTGCTGAGGGGCATGGTTTAGTGATTGATAGGAATGGTTGGACTCGATGATCCTGTGGGTCTTTTCCAACCTGGTGGTTCTGTGATCTGTTGGAAGGAAAATACAGCAGGTCACAAGCAATCCAGGAGGTTCCTGGAATGTGTTTGACAGCTGTCTTCTCCAAGTGGTAGAAGAGCTGACAGGTGCTATACTGGACATTGTTCTCACCAACAAAGAAGGGGAGGCGTGGAATGTGCAGCTCAAGGGAAGCCTTGGCTTCGGTGTCCATGAAATGGTGGAGTTCAAGAGCCTTGAAGCAGCACAGGAGGAGGGCACACAGCAAGCTCACTACGTTGGACTTCAGGAGAGCAGACGTTGGTGTCTTCAAGGATCTGCTTGAAAGGGTACAATGGGATAAAGCCCTGGAGGGGTCACCAAAAAAGCTGGTTAATATTCAAGGATCACCTCTTTCCAGCTCACAAGTGATGCATTCCAACAAAGAGGAAGTCAGGCAAAAAGTCCAGGAGGCCTGCGTGGATGAACAAGGAACTCGGGGACCAACACAAACACAAAACAGAAGCCTACAGAGTGTGAAAGCAAGGGCAGGTAGCCGGAAAGAATACAGAGAATTTGTCTGAGCAGCCTGGGATCAGGCTAGGAAAGCTTAAGCCCTGAAACAATTAAATCTGGCCCAAGATGTCAAGGACAACAACAAAATCTTCTGTAGGGATGTTAGTGATAAAAGGAGGACTGTAGAGAATGCAGGCCCTCTCTGGAAGTAAATGGTTGCCCGCGTCATGGAGGTGGCTGAGATACTCAGAAGTATTAGATTGTTTAGGTATTATATAGTACTTTTTCTTTCATTTTTTTTGAGCTGCACAATCTTTTCCTTCCTGCATAGAGGCAGCGTCTTCCTATTTGTTACTAAGTAACCCACGTTTTTAATTTTAGTGAAAGTCGTACTTGCAAGGGGCATAAATCCATTCAGAATGAAGCCCCAGGGGTAATGCTGATGCACTTCAACTAAGTACGTTCTTGCTGAAGTGGACCTTGGCCAATGTGACATTTCTAAAAATGAAAGTGTACGCGTTTCAAAAGTTGTTTTCAATAACCTGCGAGTAAAACAAACCACTTTTTTTTTTGGTTTTTCTTTTTTCCTCATTCTATTAACTTTATGTAAGCTTAAGATCAGGTTATCCTAAACAATGAGCTTAATTGGCACGTAAGCAAGGGTTTGCCTTGTTTTGTAAACTGACACGAGGTATAGGTTCACTTATCAGTCATACTGTCCTAACTTGTTCTTCTTTAATTAAAAAGTAAATAACTGTTATGAGATTATATTCTAGTGCAAAATGCCAAGGAAGACTGCTTCCTCAAGATATCTAGTATGCCTGCAAAATGAATTTAGCAAGTGAGTAAAATGCAAATGCATGAGGAAAGCACAGACACGCTTTACAAAAGACACTGAAAACTGACCTTTTGAAGTTAATAGATTGCAATTAAAAATTCTAGTACTGACTATGAATAAAAAGTTTTATTAAAAGATTTATATGGGACACACATTAGACTTGTGAAGAGCACTTAAAATTTCAAAGCAAAACAGCATTAGACAAGAAGTAAACAGAAGCATAATTTTGAAACCATTTGGAGAAGCAGGCAGGGATGCAGCATGTGCTAATTAATGTGGTGTCTGACTAGACTCTTTCAGTAAGGGCCTATACTTACGTAAAACTTATTGGCAAGTTCCTGTAAACTTTTGTCCAAGTGGCTGTGCCATTTTTATTACCTTAGACCAGTTTACAGTTAGTATATTTGTAATAAGAATACAAGATGTCTTGCAAGGCACATGTGGGTATTGCCTTTACTGGAAAATGAAAGCGTACCAGTAAAATACATGGGTATTTCTGTAGTACCCAGTGCAGGCAAGTAAAAGGGAAGATGACAAAGCACTCCAGATACAAGAGCATTTCCAGGGCCTCTGGGAACTTTAGCTATGAAGACGAACTGAAGAAACCGAATAGATAGGTGGTGGATTGTATTTTGGATGCGTGGGCTGTACTCTGTTGTGGCTTCAAGTCAAGTGCAGTTTCTGTAGTTGTAACTTACTCAAGTAATTTAAAAACCCTGAGCTATTTTGTTGTTTCATTTTGCCATCAATAGTGCTACACCAGTAGTTACTGAAGATTTTATGTTCTAATCAAAATAGTCTCCTTCCTAGTGCAAAGTGAAAAAGCAGTCATCATGAAGATCCTGAGAAAAAATCTACTGGAAGATGCTTATTCCTGCCTTTTTGATAGATGATGGTGTACTGCAGGCTGAGGTAAAACTTGGTGCAATAGAGGCTACAGAAAGAAACTAAAATTGGTCTCACCACATTTCTAGTTTCTGAAACCCTTCCCGAGTGCATACTGAACATTTTGAGCTGGGGAAAAACGTGACTGTTTGCCTCCAAATGTCAGCTGTATTTTCCTGCATTAAACAATGTTTGGATAAAACCTCTTCCAAATGTACATTAAGACCTTGCTTAGATCTAACCGTTCTTTGTGTTCTGTGAGGTGGGAGGGGAGATAAAATATCTCAGTACTTTTACTCAAGTAAATTTCAGTCAAAAAAGTTCAATATTTAAAAAAGTTGATTTAAAAATAGCTTCATAAGAAGTGAGCTTGGCTTCAGGGAAACTGATACTTGTCATCTTGAAGAAGGTAAGGACTTGATTTTAGGACAAATGAGTGTGATTGTTTAGAGGAGAGAAAAAAAAACTCCCATGAATTTGAAATCATCAGAAATGGCCACTACTGCAGTAGCAAATTCAAGAATGCCTACTGAAACAGAGATGTGAAATATTCACATTGTTATGTAAAGTCTATGAGGGAGCTCTAATTTCATGTACGTTTCTCATTCATCATTCAGATTAGTCCCTAAACAGAGCACTACTATGTGTTTTCTAGTATGGTCTTTCAACAGTGGTCTTTTTCTTAGAAGAATGACTTTTAAAGCCTCATAAGCTACAACAGACTAAACACATTTCCAATATGAATTCTTAGCAGCGTTTACCTTAAAAAACAAAACAAAACAAGGCAGTAAAACCTATTGTCCAGGCTTAGCTTTTATTGCTACTAAGGCTACCAAAAAAATGGTAACTTCACCTGCATATTTTTGGCCAACATTAATTTTCTTTTTAACCATACAAGTTAGAAATAGAAAAGAACATTACTTTACACTTAATGTTGGGAGGTATGGATGTTGGAGTTTTGAGGATTAGATGAGACTTGTCAGGAAGTGATAATGGAATGCAAAATCGACAAAAAGGATGCTAAATCTTCCTTAAGGTTTGTATTTCATAAGGTGCTAGCAGGGATAGCAAAGGCAAATATTTTATCTTCATGTCTTTGTTCATAGAATCATGAACTGTAGAATGGTTTGGGTTGGAAGTGACCTTAAAGATCATCTAGAACCAACCCCTTTGCTGTGGGCAGGGACACCTTCTTAGTAGATCAGGTTGTTCGTAGCCTCATCCATCCTGGTCTTGAACACCTCCAGGGTGGAGCATCCACAACTTCTCTTTAGAGAGAGTGTTGCTGAAGGCCAAATTTGTCAGACACGATTTGCCCTTACTGAAACCATTTTGGTTGTCGCCAGTTACCTCTTTTCTTACCATGTGCCTCAGCAGAGTGTCCAGGAGGATCTGCTCCTTGATCTTGCCAGGCACAAAGGTGAGATTGACCAGCCTGTAGTTCCCTTGGTCTTTGGTTTTTAAAAATGGGAGTTGTTTACCATTTTCTAGTCAGTGGTGACTTGAACGGACTTCATGATGTCTCAATTATAGTGGATAGTAGCTTAGCAACTTCTACCAGTTTCCTCAGGACTGATGATGCATCTCAATAGGTCCCATGGAGTTATGGACCCTTGGGTTTCTTAGATGGTTTTGCACATGCTCCTCTTCTACAGTGGGTGGTTCTTCTGTCTCCAAATCTCCCTGCCTTTGCCTTCTGCAGCTTGGCAGTGTGGTTTGAGCCCTTGACAGTGAAAACTAAGGTAAAGAATTAATGGAGTATCTCCTCCATATCCTGGGAGAAAGATGTTGAAATGGTTCCTCTGTTTGAGAGGAACTCTGTTAAATGGCTAGAGAGGCAGGTAAAGGATTGCATTTGCTCTGTGAAAAATAAGATAAAGTAAACATTCTTTGTCATTCTCAATTGTTTGTTTTCTACCTTCACGACACAGTCCTCATGGTTAATTTAGCAATGTACAGATTATGCTAAAATAAATTACCTACCCGTACTGAGGAGTGTTAGTTCTACATCTATGTCAGATATAGTCATAATACAGTGCAAGAGCAGGCTGTTTCAAGTAATTATTTTTAAAAGTGAGGAGATATTAATCCCTCTGCTGTCTTCAGAGGTAGGTTAAATGTCAGCTCTGTGTGCTTACTTGTGTTGGGTAAAACATCTTATGTGCTTGATGGGATTTATCTCTGGACTTAAACTGTTTTTATGCAAATTCACATACAGTGGATAGAAGCAGCATAAGGAATACAGAAGAGAAAAGCATCTTGATTTTTTTTTCGCTAACCTTTCTCATCTTAAGTACTTGTTGAAGAGAGAGTTCCATGTAGGGAGGGTTACTATTAAAAAACTTAAATGTAAATACAAAGTGGAAGGGAGACTCACTTAATTAGAGCAAGACTTACCTAAAAGCATACTTCAGACTTTTAGTCCTTCACATGTTTATTATTTTTTAAGTCATGATTTACTTTTTACAGAGGGATGCTTAAGGATTGTGTAATACTATTGTGGTCTTTCCCACTGTAATTTTGCACATGCAGAGGCATGTTTACATTAATTTTACTTTTTTAGAAAATGCTGCTTTTTATGCCTTGTTTCTAAATATTTATAATTGTAGCATTAACATTGTCATTCCATCTCCATGTGCACTTAGCTGATGGATAGAATATAAAAAATTGGTCAAGTTTGAGACAGATTATCTGTCTTTGAAAAGCTGAAGTTAAAAATTGTGTTCTGGAAATAGAAGCAAAGAATGTAATCTCATATTTACTTCTTTAGGAAGTGCTTTTATATGAGAGTTAAACCCGTAATTGATTGTCAAGTTTTGAATTTAATATGTTGTACGAAGGAAAATCAAGACAAACTAGTCCTGCCTGCACACTTTCTAATGTATTTTTGTCTTGATAACTACTCTAAACAAACTATTGTTTGGAAGGACAATTTTCCTCCTACGTATAAGGGTCATAGCCACACTAGAAGAAAATAAAGGTGCTTGCTCAGAAGGAAAGGCTTAGTTCATGGCTACAGATATCCAGGAATTGTTCTTCGTGCTGTAATGCAGCAGCGTAAGTGCCAGTAATTGATTTCTTGCGCTCTCGTTCCCCATTTTGTCACAAGGCCTTCTTAAAGATTTGCCATCAATAAGGAGTTACAGATTGGTTCTTTAGCTACAACGGACTGAAAAGATCATGACTCGTGTGCCTGCTGTTGCTTGTGCAATATTGTATAATTCCTTTCAGAATTTTTTAGTTCAGCCCTCAAATGCCTGGACTTATTTCCCCGGTTTTGTTAGGGAATCTATTCTAGAACATCACTTTTGATGGCAAAAATACACTAACTCAGCCTAAATGTTTTCCTGTTTCCTGCTGCATCAAACCGTCCCCCTCGTGGGGAAGCTATCTACTGGGATGAGTTTTCTCTCTTGGGACTTTGCAAATGGTAAGCACAGAAGGAGGTTGTCATACATCTTTTCAGTGACTGCTTTATGCAGTCGAAAGAAATGATGCTGCTTTAGGCATTTCTTGTTAGAATCCACTCCCCTGGTTATTGTAAAGGCTTTTCCGGTTGTGATTTGTCTTCTGTGAATGCTGTAATCAAGCTTGTATACCACTGCTACTGGAAATAGGGTATGATGACTTCTTAACCCTCTAATCAGATTGGTGATTCATCTTTGTTTGCTCATCTTTTGGTACTGGAGCATTTGTCAGTCCAGTTCAAGAGTACTAGTGTTTAGAATGTCATTTAATGTAATATCTGACCACAAATATTAGGTGCTTATTATGACCAGTTTATTTTAAGTTGTTATTTATAAAAGTAAAGTATAAAATCCAGAGTATTGCCTCTATGCAGAGCAAATTTGTTTATAGATATAACTATTCCTCATCATTCATAAGTGGATGGAGCTTATGCCAGTCTTTTTCATGTACACGTTCGCATTATGGCCTACTCAGATTCCTTTTTCCTTTCTTCTGTTCTGTTTCCTGTGAGTGGTCAAAAATTATGAAACATCTAGGTATCTTGATGCTAAGATTGCCTGCTCATGACAAATGTGACTTTATTTGTTCATTTTCTCATATCTTTTCACTCTGTACCTCTCAGCTTGCTTGAGGATCTTTAGCAGTGTAAGAAGAAATAATATTGTTCTATGGAAGAATACCCCTCACTCAAGTACTGTGTGCAGTCTGGGCAGTGTAAAAAGATCTAGAGCTACTGGAGAGTATCCAGAGAAGGCCACAAAGCTGGTTAAGGGTTTATAGGGCAAGTTTTGTGAGGCACAGCTGAAGTCACTTGTTCTGCACAGGCTGGAGAAGAAAAAGACTGGAGAGGAGACCTCGTGGCAGTTTACTGCTTCCTCACGAGAGGAGGAGGAGGAAGAGGCACTGATCTCTTCTCTCTGGTGACCAGTGATAGGACTCAAGTGAATGACAGGAAGATGTGCCAGAGGAGATTTAGGTTGGATATTAGGAAAAGTTTCTTCACTCAGAGGGTTTTGGAGCACTGGAAGAAGCTCCCCAGGGAAGCAGTCATGGTGCCAAGCTTAACAATATTCCAGAACCATTTGGACAATGCACTCAGATACAGGGTGTGAATTTTATTACAGTCACATGCATTAAATGTCTCAGACCAATTTGTTATGTATTAGTTTGGACAATGTGTATTTGCAGACCTTTGAGTTAGAAAATAACAATAAATCAATGAATAAGCATGTGTAGGGTAAGGATCACAAAGAAAAATAGTTGTTGTTTGCTTTAGACAAGATTCTGGCCTTGTATATTTGAGTGTGAATTGAGAGAAACTGATCTAGTAATTTTTCAGCAGCTTAGGATTTTTAAGGGTTTTAGATGGGTTGTAACTAAAACTGGCGTTTCAGTCTTGTGCTGGTTGCTACCCTTCTGCTCCCTATCATCTTACACCAGAGAGAACTTTCTGTTGTATATTATACATAATGGTTTAAATTACATTGATATATAATTTAAATTTATGTAGTAGGTACAGTGGTGATCATCATGTACAAATTTCAACCTGGTACTGTTTTAGGATTTGTATACTATTACATCAGATCTGGATTTTGTCTAATTTTAATGTAATAGAGAATAGGGCAGAATACCTTTTGCATTAATAAGCTGCTTTTAAACTTTAACGCTTGAGATCTTGAACGTGCATTTAACCTCCTACACTTTGTGTGAGTCAGGAGTGTTTTACTGTAAAGTAAACCTTTTGCATAAAGTTATTATCTTCCCACTCTCTGGGGAAATCTATATTAACTTGAAGTCTTAGGGATGTGAATAAAATGTCCACCGACCCACTGAGTCTACTCTATATTTTAGGGTTATAACAGACATGTGAACAGAAAAAGATGTATTCATCAATAGTTTTGTAACAAAGTAGTCCTTTGACCTCCATTTCTTACTCCATTGAGTGCTGCTGTCAACTGTTATTAACAGATTGAAATGCAGAGGAAGTTAAAAACTTAAATATATAACAAGGAACTAATCTTTCTACCCAGATTTCCATAATATACAAAAAAGTCCAGAATTTGGTGGCTACAGGTTAGGTTGGTTATGAAAAAAGGAAGAGAGGGGTTTAGCAGAAGTAGAATTCAGCTTTTAAGAAATGTTATGCCACCTACTTTTACTGCATCATTCTCCCCTCTTTGTTCTTACCTTACCTTGCCTTAAGAACATCCGTGTTATGTTGTTAGATCTGTAGCAAGCCTCTGTATCCTTGCTTGTGGTGTTGATAAATATATTTTTTTTCCCAAGGATTTAGTGCATCATAAAAATGAGAGGCAATATATAAAGTATCTGCAGTACTGCAATACTTAACGTTGTGCCATTCAATTTCATCAGATTTTCCATGTGTGTTGATTAAATCAGAGAGATGACCTGTTTCTACTGAGGAAGGTCTTAAAAGAATTTAACAGTGAAACAGCAGTCATTCGCCAGCAGCTATCTATCTGCATGCTAAATATGTCATCAATAATGCACAAAATAACATCTCTAAGTTGAGAGAATGGTAGGATTGGCATCAATTTTACTTAATAGATCATCATACGCAAACTAGACAGTGATACCTGACGCACTGACAGCATCCATTATGTTAAAATGTATATGGTTCTTATACGGAAGTGTTAAGTAAACTTGACAACACTTGTACTTCTCTTTTTCTTTCCAAAGTCTGATTTCAGTTGCACTGCGATTAATATTATTTTTCTCCTGTTCTCAGAGGGTGATGAGACGGGAGTGATGGATAGTCTGCTTGAGGCCTTGCAGTCAGGAGCAGCATTCAGAGATCGCAGGAAACGAACTCCAAGACCACAAGGTAAGATGCTTTCTAAAATCTTCAAGTTAGAAACTAAGTGGGCAAAAGGTGTTTTTAAAAGATTCACCAACAGTTTTCACTGAAAAATATGAGCTACTCTTGGTCATTGAGCTACTGTGAAAACTTGGCATCCTTTCTTCGATCACTGATTTTTAACTTGGTAGCTCTACCTTCAGATATCTGTGCACTCTAAGACATGACAAATGTTCCTGTTGTGTTTGAAATGGCATTTAAAACTTTGTTGTACAAGGTATCTTTGTCTTAATGTTTAAAACTGCAAGTATAATTAATTTGTTGCAAGTGGTGCTACTGTGAAAAATACTAGCTTCCTACACTAGTAAGAGTTTGGGCATATAGCTGTAGCCGATAGTCTTTCTCAAGCACTGTTCTATGAGACGTTCCAGTTTGGTTGAAAGTTATAGTGTGCCATAAAAGTCAAATTACAAAAAAGGAGTTTCACTTTCTCAAGGGAGGCAATACTATTGTATGGAATTTAGTCTAGTTTACTGATCTAATCTGAGTAATTATTGCTTCCTGCAAATCCAATTTTGAGAAAATTTAAGGAAGTACTGAGCAGCTTCAGTGTTTCCTCTGTTCACTTCTCCTCTGCTTACGACATGCAAGTTGCATATAGTTTATGAACTGCATTTGCTTTTCATTGAAGCTCATGGTAGTACACTGTATTCTGCAATTTTTCATTTAAAACATGCCTTACTGTGAAAAATGCAGTGCAGAAATTGACAATTGAATTGTATTTTTTTGGCATTAAATCAAAAGTTTGTTGGATGTGTGCTGCTAAAGGTTTGGCAAAATGGAGTTGTCTTTTTTTTTTTGAATAAGCCATGTATATCTAGCTGATCCTTAATGAGCAGGGGTTAGATTCATGTTGGCTTATGTTTTTTTTAGACGAACAAAGTTCTTCTACCCTTTCAACAAGCAAAGATGGTGCATAATTATTTATAATTTGCAATATGCCTGATCTTATGGAAAAAAATAAAAGAAAAGTTACATAATTTACTAGCAAATTAATTCTGCTGCAGTTCCAGTATCATTCTTAATTCAGGGCTTGTTTCTGCTCTCAGATGAGAACTGAAAGAACTCCTCGATCAAAATGTATTTTTATCTATATCTTGAGAAATAGCAATGTGAGAGATGGTCTCTCTGTGCTGTGGCTTGAGGGGAGATTTGTCACCCAGTGGTGACACAGAAAAGCTTCCCAGGGACCAGAGGAGATTGTGTTAAGTCTGCTGCAGCTGAGAACACCAACGAGGTGACTGAATCCAGGTCCAAACCCCGCAATTCCTGTACGAAAATATGAGGCAGTTGTTTTCTTCACGTGGTTTCACAGCCTAAACATAACTCAAAGCTGTAGCATAGCTGCTAGGGACATTCTTGATTATTTTGGTTGGAGAGGGGAAAAGAACAACCAAACTTAGCCAAAGGGAAAAAACTTCTGCAATGGTGTGTGCTCATGGCTTGCTTTGGGCTGGACCAAGGAGGCATCATTTCATCTGGATGACAGAGCTACGAATACCATAGGCCTACAGCTACTCCAGAAGAGTGTCATTCTACCAAAATGACCTGTTGAATTCATTTTACAAAGGTCACTGGCATACCTTGTAGCATGTATTTTTGTCGTGTTGTCAAAATATTTAAAGAGTAAGAGATGAGCTGGCAGGGTAAGAGATGGAGGTAAGATGGGAATGGAGCTCTGTTGATTTGGAACAGCAGCTCTGCGCAGGGGATGCTACTCAGTATTGCAGTTTTTTGACTGGGAAAAAAAAATGTTAGTGAAATGTACAGAAAAGTCTGGAAAAGCAAAACTCGTTTAAAATATGTTTAACTCTATTGGTTTTGTTTGCTAAGCCTGTGAATAAAAGTTACACTTTAATGGGTCACACTGTAACTGTAGACTTTTCCAGTAAAAATCTTTGTTATCAGGTCATGGAAGTAATAATAAAAAATTCCTATTCTCCTACCCTAGTTTTTCAAGACTTTTCAATGTGAAAAAGTTTGTGTGATTTTTCTCTGCTCAGTTTATTACTGTCTCTTTATTGTTTCTAGCTATTGAATTTTAAGTATGAAGCTTCTCCTTTAGGTAAATTGCTTTGCTTAGAGGCTATAAAATAATAATTAGGAATCAGTTTCTAGAAATGTTGCTTTGTCTTCCAAAAATATACTTGCTTTTTGCAAGTTTGCTAATATTGGAATGAGCATATAATAAAGAACAGCATTATGTGGCATTCATCACAGGGTACCAGTTTAAAATGTGTGTCCAGCACTACGATTGCACCAATTATTCCTGACCTTTTTTACTGGCCTTGGGGTATGATATTATTAAAGACAACTGATTCAGGAATATTTTCTCTCTAAAATGAGTTTAAGCAAATTTCTGCATGGTGATAACTATTCAGCTAGGGTTCTTCCTGTTTTTTTCTGCTGAGCTTTTTGCCATGGAATTCAACTTTAATATTTTTCAGAAATGTTAATAACTAGTTCTTGCTGCTGTGTATCCAATATATGGTATAGATGGATATACGTATACCAAATATGTGCTATTACTTCTGTAGTCTTTCACTATTGGGAAAACATTGCTGGAAGGAACACGCATGCATGTTCTTTTCTGCTTTAGATTTCAGTGTAAAGTATATTTATCAAGTATTTAATGTGGTCTGTTAATACTCATGTTTTAGGTTATTTGTTTTAATCCATGCATCAAAATCAAATCAGTACAGTGAAATGGATAGTAGGCACATTTTAATAACTTCTGAATATTATTTTATTGAGAGTTGCTACACTGCCAGTACTGTTTCCGTATTAACAGTACACCTTGAGAGTGAACGAAAGAATGAACCTCCCTTGTTCAGTTTCAGAAGCTAATTTGAATCTTTTCTACAAGCAGTCTGAAGTGCTGCTACCACTTGGTTAACTTCTGTAGGATAAAAAGCAGTTGAAGCAATGGAATATTACTGCTTTGTAATGATTTTGATAATTTACAGATGACACTCAGACACTTCCTTTAATTTCAAATACGTTTTTTTAAAAAATTACGAAACGGGTGCCTATTTTATCAAAGTTCAGATAAAACAATTACAGAATTTTGTAAAACGGAATTTTGTTTGCTTTTATGGCTAAATATAAATATGGGTTGTGTAAGACCTATTTATAGTAGCATTCAAATCGGGTCCAGAGAACTCCATCAACAGTCCTAAAGCTACGTAAAAACAAATATTTGTCGTGTAATCTGTTTTCTACTATGTATGCATTTTGGCTTATGATTTTTCTAATTAAAGGAGTAATATAAGATAATAGATAATTCTGGTGGCTTAGCACGACAACGACAGCCGTAGTATGTAGAAGTTTTACTTGGCATTTCAGAGGGATTCTACTTACAAGCAGGATGAAGGAGAAGTGGTGAAAAAAAGTAGGGGGGAGAGGAACTAAAGCAGACTTTAACCACTGGCCTGCTTAGGCAGAATTCTTCAAGCTTTTAGATGGACAGCACCCTTCAGCATGAAGGGAACGAAGACGCTCTGAGAACACCTTGTGACCAATAAATGTAAGACAAAAATTCAGGAAATGTACATGTTTGAATAATTATTTTCACTTATATCATGTGTTCTAATCTCCCATTTTCTAGAGCAAGTATTGAAGATTGGCTACTTGTCTTTCAAGTTTATTCTGTAAACTTGGTATGCATGAGATTGTTCACATGTTGACTTGGAGTGTAGAAAGTACTTATGAGATTTTGGTAAACCAGACCACTTAGAGAAGTGGCATCGTGAACTCTAGACTTTGCATATATAGCGGTTGCTTTTTCTAATTCTGAGTTGTTACTTGACATTTTAATATTTTTTGAGACAAGAGTTTTATCTGAATAAAGGAAAATAAACTGTGAGATGGAAATGGCATATACGCATTCTGAAAAAATGCCCTCTGAAAAGGTGGTTCTGTATCGTTGTTACTAATGCCATCAGAGTTTGTCATTCATCTGAAGCATTTAATAACCTACACAAGGCTAAGGAGAGGTATGTACACCTTGCTTTTATTAGTGTAAGTGCTTCAAAATGTGTTTCAGCATAGCAATGACAAGCATTCTCTGCAATTTCCTCTGGAAAAACATTACATGAAACTTTTCTCTGAAAGCATCGGAATACTTTTCAAATTATAGCGCTTGAAAAAATTTAAACTGATATTATTTCACTCATCAAATTTTCCTAAGATCCCAAAATATGAAGTCCTTAAGTTTGTGACTTAAGACATAGCAGAGTGCCTGTTTCCTTTCGGAGTGAAAACATGTTGCCTGTTAATGGTAATGAGAATTAATGGAAGTACTGAGGATTATTCTGCAGCCTTAGAATATTCTCTGAGTTGCATCACATAACACTTGAGCTCATGCCAGCCAGTGGCAGGACTGTGCCACTTGCTTCGGCCATTGAACCTTTTCATTTTCTTTCAAGTTGTTTTTATCAGATTCACCGTAGGACTCTGTGGGTACCCAGAACAGATATGGAGTTCATACCGTGTCTGTATTATGGAGTTTCTTTTTCTGAGAGTTGACTTGTCATGGTTGCTTCTGAAGCTTTTAAAAGGCTTTAGAATTCCAAATGCCTTTTTGAATGTCCCACATGATGAAATAGATTTGTAGAACTAAAGCAAAGCTGTTCTGAGAACCAGAGAATTGTTCGTAGTAACCAGCCTGAATTCTATTATTTTTATGCTCCTAGGAGTTTTGGAGAAGATAATTTTAGGAAGGTATTTTATACGTTGGCAAGTTTGTGCATTATTTTATACTGCAATATTTTGCATCTTTCTGCAAAACATCTTTGGTCATTCGTTTGTAGTGTGTTGGGCTTAAACAGGTCTGTCCTTGCATGGCAATACACTGGGTCAGATTACATTTCCTATTATTATGCTGTGGGCACGTTTAAATTTCATGAAGCCTCTTGAGATCTGGTCAATCAACATTTTTAACATAATTTCGTGTCAGTATCTCCGTTACATTTCGAAAACTGTAGCACAGGTGGTTCCTTTAATTATTATGCATTATTGACTCAACATAATGTAGCTGAGCTGTTACATTTGTCATGTATGTAGTTCCAAAATTGCTCTCGCATCCTAAAAACTATCAGTGCTAGTTAATTGGTAAATGTATTGCTAGGCTGTTTGAGTTTGAATACTCTTACATTTTAAAAGGGTGCTACAATTAGGGTGAAGTTATTTTTAATGGTGAATAAAACCAGATGTGAGTTACTGATGATGTAGGTTAATAACAATTCTTAAGTCATGTATTTTGAGTAACTATAATTCCAGATCCTGCAATGATCTATATTCTGTAAAAACAAGACACAGACCTTGGAAGAGTTTTTGTTGAGTCGTCTTCAAAACATAGTGCAGAAGATAATCTGTGATATGATTTGTGCTGTTTGTCTCAGTAGATCTCTGCATATTGCAATCTTGATTTCTTCTTTGGAGGAAAAAGTTATATAGGCTGTAAGATTTTGTGAGAATATTATAACCAGTATATCTGTCAGTGTGTGCATTAGCTCATCCTCTTTTACCCTCTCATGGAAGTATATAACATCATAATATTCTTATTTAAAACCCATATAAATACTGCACAGTGTCTTCCAGATGGATGTCTAAAAATAAACAAGATAGTGGAGTTCTTAGTTAGATATATGTTATGTTTACCTCTCACGTTCTCTGTTATTTCTGTGGGTTTTTTCTTCCATTTTCTGTGAATACACTCAGTATTTCCCTGTTGTTGAAGAGGATTCTATTTAAATAATTATGCCAGGTATATAAAATTGTATAGTAGCGTCTATATGCCTGTAACTCCATGGATATATTACTGGGGTGGAATATCTCCCTTTCTGCAATATTTTTTTCTATAAATTTAAATTACAAAGTAAAACAGACATATCAGTTCAGTTATTGTAAGTATTTTTTTATTGTAAAGCGAACATATTTCTAAAATAGCATAATAGGAAAAGAAAAAACCTTATTGACAGCATTCTCACAGGAGCTTATCTTCCTGAAGTGTTTACTGTGAGGTTTTTTTTGGAGACCTTGGAACTACAGTCATATCATTGGTAGCTTACGAGACAATGCCCAAGGTAAAACTAGAGTTCACCACTTATCAGGGGATGTGTGAAGGCTCTTGGGCTGAAAGGTTCCTTAGGTCAGCCTATAGAAACTGTCAGTCAGTCTAAGCAGACAAGAATTTATTTGGGTTTTTTCCCCTCAGTAAAAGAAGGAGGGAGAAATAATCCAACTTTAAGGGGACAGGATTTTCCTTCCATAATCAAGTTACATTGTCAAATTATGTAGCTTTAAGCTTTGCAAGAATTATGAATAGGAAAGAATTGGGTTTAGTGGAGGACACCAAATGTCCATTTGACTTCACAGAGCATTGTTTGAGTTTTAATTAAATTGATCTGAGAAGAAACGCAGATTTTGCCATTACTAGGGGCTGATTAAAATCTGGTATGGTCTTGAATCAACTATTTGGAAATCAATGATTTCCTTACCAAAAAATAAATGATTTCTGGTGATTCACTCTTCATAAAATGTTTTATTGCTTTTGTCAGACATTCCAAAGATGTTTCATACTTAATTCACATGTAAACACTGCTCATTACAAGGTGGGTTTAACAAAAGCATATTCTGTTTTTCAATCTACTTTATTAGAATGAAAACCTGAAAGTGCAATTTACTGAAAGTTTCTGTTATTCTCCTAATGGACAGCAGCTCTGAAGGAAGATAGAATTAAATTTATGGAGACTTTTGCATATTTTTTTTCCTATTGAAATAAGAGTTTATTACTAAAGAATTTACATTTCAGAAAAAGGTATCTCTTCACTGAAGGCAGTAATGATTTTCTTCTAAAGCAACAGCAGTACAGAATATCAGTAAGCAGAGTCTTAATCTATTTCTGTGTTGTGCTTAAATGTCAGGAAGATTTTTTAAAATGTATTGTTAAAGAATTTGAAGCAGTGAGGGGAGAGAATTTAGGAGTATGTATCAGCTTTTAAAAGGTGTTTTAGCAGTTTGCTGGAATTGCCTTGCTGTTAGAGCTCTTATTGTTAGAAAAGTAGTTGAAAGGATGAAATGTTCAAAGACAAAGCGATCTAATGGAACATAAAACCTGCAGAGAAATTGTTCTTCATTGTACAGCAGTGCAGTACAAGGTCTGTAGAAATTTCTGTAATTCTGGCCATGTAAAGTATAATGAAAGGTAAAGTTACATCATGAGAGAGAAAAACATAAAAACATTTTGTACATGATTGAGTATTAGTTGTCAGGGATTGAAGACTGTGTACTATGCAAGTATATGTATGGGTGAGCCTGAGATAGGGACTTATGTGAATGTAGAGCTGACCTTGTCCTTTGATATTAAGGCCACATATTTGCAAATGACACCTGTGTACTTAAGTATCCACTGAAACATTTCTCTCTTGTCGTATGGGGGTAAGATGGTGTGTGTGAGGGGGAGTACACATGCATGTATGTGCAGGCTTGCTGTTAAAAGTATCCTCAACAGCTTCAATACACTATAGGTTGTTTTTTGTCTTCCAGAGTAGCATGAATGATGTGAATTTTTGCTTTGCTGGCATATCACAGGAACATTTAATATTCAGAGAGCTTTCTGAAATTGTCTGTATGACTCTTTCTGCACTGAAGCTTCACACAATATCGAGACTGTTTTTGAATTGTCGCTGGTAGTTTTCTAGATACAGGTCATTAAATATCATCCTTTGTAGGTTTTGTTCTCTTGCTGAACTCTAGCAAATAATGCTCAGTAATTCCCTGTGATTGTTTCATACTTGCTTTGTCTACATACCTGCAGTATTATTTTCTCTCAGGATGAATACAATAACCTGTCATAAATAAACATAAAAGTTATAGTTAAACAAATTATTATAGGATAGGGAGGATGACTAAAATATAAAACATCTTGAGTTTCTTACTAAGCAATTGCTCTTCTTTTACTTGAAACCTCTTAGAGCACCATATTACGTATGCTGACTTACAGGCAATTCTTTTCTTGCTTGTAGACCAGTGCCTGATTTTTAGAGTGCATCGTGGTCTCCAGATGGCAGTAATAACATCTTCAACACAACTTTCAAATCTCTTGTGTGGCTAGGATCTCGGCTTTGGAAAAATCTGTTGACATTTTCAGGAGAGCAAACTTTACAATGTCAAAAGTCTCTATAACCAGTGAAAAAAAATGATAGTTTTTATTAAAGAAAAAAAATACCCAAGAAACCACACAACCCCAAAATCTTTCTCTAGTGTCTTCAGCTGCTGGAGGTGTCATCTGGCCCATGTTTTCATGAATACAGTCATTAGCAAATGCAAGGAGATAGTTGCACCATTACAAAAGTAGTCTAGAGTCTGTTTAAATCTTCATATATATATATATGTGTGTATATATATAAAAAAACTTAATTGGTCTTATAAGGACTGCCATGAGTCCTCATTCGTGTTGGGCAAAAGGGCTTCTGCCTCAGTGGTGTATTTTTTCTTGCATGAATCTATTTATACAATATGAGCATGATTCCTTCCTAAATAATTGTTTTTGCTTGGAACCGAAAAAAATATATAGTTTAATCTCAATAGAAGCAGTCTGAAAACTTTGCAGTTCTAGCAACTAATAGGTTGCATTTAATCTAGTAACAAGTAACAGCATATATCATGTATATAATTGTTTTAAGTTTCCAGGAATGTTCATAAGTGGTTGAAATCCTGAACTAAATTATTTGATTACAAAGCCAGTGGCAACAAGTGGCTGATCCTGAACAGAAGTTCTGTTTCAAAGAAAACAAGGCTAATCTTTTAGCTACGAATCAAATTAGCAGCTGGTGTTCTGTAAAGATTGTCTAAGAAATTGCCATACAGAGAGTGTTGTGGCTTATGTTTCTAAAATTGAGCTCTGAAATCTGGTGGTTTTATTGATGTAGGTGGTGAAGTGGTGTGATCTTGAGTAATACCAGGCAGAAAGAGTGGAACTAGGCACTTGAAGGATGAGTAAGTGTTGTCAAGCAAATGCATTGTTGTCTGTTGAAGATTATTATGTGCATGTAAATTATGATGATTTGTACTGGAGTGAGCCTTATGCTCCTAACTGCAATTCACTTTTAGAATTATTATGGATAGAAGGAGAAATAAAGCCCTCCCTAGCCTGGAAAGGTTTTGTTTTTCTCTGAAATGCAGAGTGAGCTGGAGGTTGGATATTCTTCCTCCTCCTTTCTGTATTCTTTCAGAAGCAGCAAATACTAATCCATAAAGAGCAGAGCCAGAAGTCTTAAATTGGACAAATGTTCTCCCATCACATTTTTATGTCAAGTGAAATTTTTAAACTTTCCTTGCTTAGTCAGGAAACAGCTCCTCCTCTCCTGTATTTTCTGGGGTTTTTTTGGGGGGTTTTTTTGGTTTTGGTTTTTTTTTTTTAATGAGTGCATGTTTCTCAGGTCAGTAGCAAAAAAAAAAAGAGGATGTTAGAGAAGTCCTAGGCAAAGTCCATAACAACACGTTTACCAAGCACAGGAAATACCTGGTTTTGAAATACCTGGTTTTTCTTTAACATTTCTTGCATTTGTTGTGTATTCCCAATTCCAAAAAAACCCCATTTTCACGCCACTGTAAACTGAAAGACAAACATGGTTTTGTTTCTTAAAAATAATTTTTTATTTTCAAAAAATGTTTCTACAGTTTTGGTTTTGATTATTTTAAAAAAAATATTTATCTTACATATTGAATATCTTTATGATGTAAGTTTCAAGTTAGATTCCTGCTCCTCTGTATTTTTTTCATTAATTTAGACCTTGGTATAGAATGCAAAAAGTATTGGAGAATAAGACATGTATAGGACTGCGTAACTGATTGATTTCAATGTTCAAATGCAATGGAGTCAGCTTTTCTGTATATATATGTGGTCCCTTCACAACATCAATATGTCTTTCAAGTATCTATAAGGAAGAAATTTTTTACAGTGAGGGTGGTGAAGCCCTGGCACAGGTTGCCCAGATAGATGGGAGATGCCCCATCCCTGGAAACGTTTAAGGTCAGGTTGGATGGGGCACTGAGCAACCTGATGGACTTGAAGGTATCCCTGCTAATTGTAGGGGAGATAGACTAGATGACCTCTAAAGGTGGCTTCTAGCCCACACCATTCTGTGATTCCATGAATATATATTCACAACATGGGGGTGGTTAATGCTGTCTTTTTTTAGAAGGGGATTCATCCTGAACAATTAGGATTAAAAGGTTGCATTTGGTTTTTTTCAGATGAAAGTTTTAGGAAGAAATCTTTCATAATAACTTGCTTTTACCATCAGTATTACTGTATGTAATTTAGACTCTGGGTTTAGGCTTTTGTAAATTATTCAATATGAATTTACTGTAATGATGGGCTAATTAGTTAAAGTTCACTGAGTTTAGCCTAACATACAGTGTTTGATTTAGAGAGGTAAATCTGTGGTCTGTCAACCTTTTCAGACGTAATCCTACTTTCAACATTATCTGACAGGTAGTCAGCCCATCAGGCCTGAGGATGTGCTCTGCAGCAGCTCATCTCTTCACTCTTGACTAGTTATTTATCTTATGAAGCATAATTCACAACTGGCATATGGAGTGTGGGGAGGACCAAAGGAAATGTTCGAAGCTTTCTTTCCTCTTTTCATGCACTATGAAATGGTTTGTAGATGTGGCTGTGACTCGCATTTCTTTAATTCAGAATTTTGCATCCGTGGCAAAACACACCCAAGCATAATATACTTTGGTTAATGTAAACTATCTCTTGGTGCTATATATTCTGAAATATGTATGTTTAACTGTGCTCTTTTATCAATAATATTCTGCAATAAATTTTTGTTACAAGCTGTTTTTTAACAATTTGCATTTTCAGGATGTTGTGTAAGTCTGAAAGATAATCATAAAATGTCCTTACAAGACAGGTAGAGGCACTTTTTAGCTAAATAAGGTTTTTTTAATTCACTTGGTAATCTAAAGCATTTGTAGATTTTATTTGAAAGGAAAATGAATTGCTTCTAAATTTCTGGTTTTGCTGCAGGCATGCAGAACGAGTTTAAATCAATAATTTGTCAGAGACTGTCTTTCTGTCAGTTGGTAAATAGAAGTTATTGAAACCAAGGTACATGGTCTTCAAATCCGTGTGCTGATGGATGCAACATGGTCACTTTGTGAAAGAAGCTTTCTTGAGAGAGCTCTTAATGTACCCAGCAGCAACCCCTTTTTTTTTTTCATTAGGTTGCTCAAGTATTTTGACCTAGAGAGAACTTGCTGCCCTTGGTCATGGAAGAGAATTAAAGAACAAAAATGACCCACAAATGACATCTTTTAACGACACAGAATTTTCTAACAGGTCATTGTACAAGTTTTAATATTTTAGCGATTGGAAGAAACAAAAGGGGAGAGAACCATTTTGGTTTAAGGAGTAAAAGACCTTGTCTGGATTCTGGTGTACAGATTGATTTTAAGCAAGTGAATAACCGATCCAAGTAATTTGCACAGATTCAAAGCTTATCCTTTAAATATTTGATGGATCTATAGAAGCACGTAAACTATAATAGAGAGTGTCAAAATTGAACATATCTCCGAGTTGTCTATGAATGTTTTAATCCATATTTATGTTAATTGTGCACTTGGAGAAGTCTTTTCCCAGTGCGTGTGCCATTAATTTGCCTGTCCTATGTTTCAGTCATGGCCAATGTTTTTACCTCATACAGAAAACTTGCAGTTGTATTTTTGTAGGTTTTACAGTTAAGCAGAAGCAGTGGAAGCCATTTTATGCAAATCTCAATTGCAGTAAAACACTGTTTTTTAGTAGAAACAGAAAAGAGCATGTATTAAAAAAAATAAAATAATAAAAAAATGATGTAACCACACTGGAAAATTCTCCAAACCAGTAGTTTTCTTACAATGTAGAGTGTGCAAATAAGTGGTCTTGTGGACCTCATCATTCTTGTATAATTCCATTTTTGTCATGATAATCTCTATTTTAAACTGCTTCGTGTATTTGTACTTTACTGAATCTGGGAGACTGGTACTGCAAATATTCATGTGCAGATAAAGTAGCTTAGTTATCTGTTACATTAACTAGAGTATTAAGTGTTATTTTTCAAGTGCTATGTTTTTTTATATACAAATAATGAATGTCAGGTCTAATCACATTTTAATAACTAATCTTCTAGATCAGTTTAGTTTGACCATGATGGAGTATTGTGTGGTTCTACATTTGCATGCAGGTAGGAAGTCTTTATATGCAGAAAAATTCAAACTACTTGATAGTAATATGTCTGTGAGGGGAAAGATTCTTTTGCGTTTTTTTTTGTTTTAATGTTAAGCACTTGATACTGCTTTTGCTTCACCTACTGGAGTCTGTCCTACTAGAAGAATCTTGATCTTTCTTGAAGTCTTAATTCCAGATGAATGATATAGTGTTAGATTTCATTTTGCTGTAGCCTCATGCCTTTTAAAGGAATAGCCTTTTAAATGTCAAAGTAACAGCCTGCACAAAATAATCACTTTAAATAGAGCTGCCTGTTTGGAAATCAGTTATAGTGTGTTTTACTTAATAAGATTTTAATAATATGCAGGAAGGAAAAAAAAGAAGTCGTGATTGCCTCCCTTGAGTAGAATCTTACCGAGTGCTAAACAGTGCTTTGTGCTAAAATAGCATCTGAAGTCAGGGTTCAAGTGATGTCAGTATTGGTTCTGGGGTTTGGCAGAAGCGACTAGGAAGCTTTCATAGTACTTGTCCATATGATGCCCACTTGGTCCATATGTGTATGGATACCACTAGGTGGTACCATTAAACCTCCCTTTTTGAGAATATTAAAACTGACTCACGATCAAAGAGTGTTTTAAAATGACCTAAGTAAAGATTTGATTTTTTTTTTTTTTTGCTTTTTTGTCTATGACTGCAGAAGTAAAGTGCTGCCTGCTTTGTTGAAATTGTTTTCACTGGAATAGGCAATACAGTGTTTCTTATATTGCCATCGAGATTTTATATACTGGCAATAACGCAAACTTTCAGGTGTACTTGCTCTGAGTATGTGTCCCAGTTGCTGTCTCAAATCCACATTCATAGTATGTTATCAGTTCTCAAAAACTAAATCAGACTTTTTATGTAAGTTACATGTTTTCTTCATCTTGAACCAGTAGTGTCAATGATGAGAAGCACTAAAAATAGATATTTTTAAAATCACTTCTTATATTTGTGTAGTTTAGTTCTCCTCTTAACAAAAAATAAATGGAGAAACATCAGTTTCAAACTAAGATTGTGCATAATGGGGTAAGACCTCTTTTTTCTCATTTACTTTGTTTGCACTTCCGTCCTTATACATGGATGCTTTTAGACATTAATTAATCATTTAGTGCTGCCACAAGAGCATGCTAATTCTAGCTGCAAAAAACTTGAAACGTATTACTGTAAACAGAGATTTATTGTGAAATGATGCAACTGCTGTAAAAGAACAATTGCATCTTAACATCATGGAATGCCTAGTAAGGGAAACTGTGTCAAGTTTGTGCTTTTTTTTTCATTGACAGTAATGATTGTATTAAGTTTAGCAGAAAAGAGAACTTTTATGTTGATAATGGTTCCCTATCCCATATTCTCTCTTGTGTCTTCGCCTTGGCAAAGGGCAAGCTTTTCATTTTGGGATCTAAACAATGCAGCTTCAGACAGCAGAGGGAAGAGTTTGGTCAAATTGCCACTATAACAAACATCTGTAAGACAAAACAAAAAAATTTACATTACCAATGACAAATCAAAACTGAAAGTTCGCCTTGCCTGTTGTCATTCATTGCCATTCATATTTAGAAAGCAGACTGCTGTGATAATTGATTTGATGGTCCAGCTTGAGTGGAAGCACTTCTGGGCATAGCAGGCCTCAGAGATGCCAAAAAAGAAGAAAAGGTGGGAATGAAATAATGCACTACTTTCTCCTCAGAGGCATGTGGCCCAGTTTTTGAGAACAGAAAAACATGCTTTAGAAGAAGGAAGAAAAAAAACTTAGTAACTCAGTAATAAATACAAGAATGACCATATAGCCTCAGTCAGATAAAAATAGGCATTCAAACAGAGACAATGACTGTACATATTTTACTGGCAGGTGAATAATAGGAGAATGCTGTGGAAATAATCTGATTTTTAACGGACTCTGTCCATGAGAGTACCTTTTTTGCTGCTTTTTTTGTGTAATGACAGAAGAGCTTCCCTTTCCTTCAAAAAAAAATGAAAACCAAAAAACCAAAACCGAAAAACGTAATTTAAATTTTTTAAGCTTCTCAAAGAGGAATTGATAGTTCATAAGAAAGAAAAGAAAGTAATTATTGAACCCAAAAGGCAATATATTTGCATGGATTATCTGAACTCCTATTGAATTTATTTACTTCAAGCAATAGGTGATAATGAAACTTGTCTCAGTATTTAGGCTGGGGGGTAGTGTTCATCCATAGCCTCCTGCTGATATGAATAACTTAGGATAGGAAAGTGCTAGTTGAGGAAAAAAGTAGATCAAAAAACTTCTGAATTCAATGCTTGACCTCTTAATCACGACTGTCAGCTCCACTGTGCACCCTGTCACCACTTTCAAGAACCAAACAAAACCAGATAAAAGACATGAGCTATCTGAATACAGAACTCTAATCAGAACGGATTTCTCTTGAGTGATGCTTATTTCCTTGCAAAAACAGCGTGGTCCTTAAACTTTGGTGAACTATTTGTATTCATAATCTTAAATCTTTTATATGCAGCAATGCAGAAGTAACTGACATTGAACACTAAAAATTATGAAAGAGGGCCTTGATGAAGTATAGTAGGACGCTGTAAGTATGTTCTTCCAGGTCATATAGAAATATTACTATCTCTAATTTTCAGTTTTTGCAAGTACCTTGCCTGCCTTAATGAGCAAATAGTTGGTGTAAGCACACAAAATATTCTACACATATAAAGGAAAGTTTTCCCTGCTATGTTACCCAGCTGCCTACTTATGTCTGAAGGAAATACTGTTTGTTTTAAGAAGTCTTAGTTTGAAGGCAGCGCCAGAGTTCAGTGGCAAGTGGGATGCTTGTATTGTTCACAGTAAGCTAGAAATGACATGCAAGGAAGGTGGGACTAGTGAGAATTGAAGAGTTCTGGTTTAGTTACAAGAAGTTCAGACAGACAGACAGAATGTGATGGCAGGAAGAATGCTCGGCTGCTGAGGGCAGTTGCCTAGATTAACCTAACTCTGAGTCATTCTTATGAGTGAGTCTGGATCTGAACCTCAGATAAATTTTAAATTGTTCCAAAATGTGTGAATTCTCTTCCATACTTGTGAGAAAGTATATGTGTACTTTAAATGGTTTTGCAAACATTTGTGACAAATTACTGTATTTCCTGAAGGTACAGAACTTGACCAGCTTATTGGTGCTGGAACTAGGAGAGTGCTTCCTGTTGAGCACAGTGTAGTAAATATTAACAGACCTTGATTAAAATATTATCTGAAAAGTTTAGATTTTTACTGAAAATTCTGTGTGAGCTGTTGTATTAGTAATGAATTTTGCACTGGGTGTTGTAGGTATTTCTGGTGATTTTTATTCTATTTTTAATCGGTTACTGTGTCCATCCTAATTGCATGTGACTCTCTCAGGTGTGTTTAGTCAGCCCATCACCTGCACAGGACATAAGGCCAGAGAATATCCAGGAAATGACCCATGCTCAGCATCCTAGGTGGATAACGCTGTCTGTAAATGGAAGGTTGTAGCAGCTGCTATGTTATGTAGCTAATATGCACAACCATGTTAATGCTAGCTCTGTCATGCAGAGCCCTGCACACTGGAGAAAGTGATCAAGAGACCTTTCACAACTAAATATGATACCATGGAGCTGCTCCCACTGCATTACCTTTTTTTTTTATCCATACAGTAAGTGCAGCTGGAATTGCATGGATAAAATTTCTTCCATCCTTTGAAATATTCCTCTTCCAGCCATCTCCATGCTCCAAATAGTAACACAGAAAGGGGAGACAACTGCAGTGGTGGTAGTTTATGTAGCCTGATGCATTCAGAGGATCATCATAGAGAAGTCTAGTCTGGAACCAACCTCTGGAGTCATCCAGTCCAACTTTCTGCTGAAAGAAAGGCAATAGATCAGGATCTGCTTGCCCCATCCAGCTGTCTTAAGTATTTGTAACAAAGTTTTCAGCACTTGTCTGGGAAGCCTGTTGTGTTTAATTGCTGTCACAGCAGCGTTGGGTTGTTTTTCCTCTCGTAAAGAAGGACTTTGCCTTGGAGGACCCTGTGGCTTTTGCCCTATGTCTTGTTGTCATGCACCCTTGTGATGATAGTGCCCTGACCTTCTAATTACCACTTAAAGAATCTACTGAACCCAATCTGATCGCCAGATACCATAAGGCTTCAGAAGGAGTTGTGTGTTCTGTAGCTGGTTAAATGTGTTTTCTGTATTGTCACATTATTTTTAAGTCACATGGAATTGTTAAATCATAAAAACAACTCATCCACAGCTCTTCTCAAAGCAAAGGAGGGATCAGCACAAAAGCACCTTATTTAAAAAGAAAGAAAGCTATTGGAAGGTGACAGCTGGAATTCCGGTGCTTAATCTGTGTAATTAAAACTTTTCTAAGGAGCCGGAAAAGCAGGTTGGACTTGAGGTAGTTTTAGGAGTTAATTAGCAAGGTCTTTTTGAATATTAAGAATGCCTTTGAAGGATAAAGTTTTGAAAACTAGTTCAGGGCTTTCAAACAGCATAAATTAAGGCAGAAACTTTTTTTTACGCATCCTCAAGATGCAGACAGAATCATCCTCCCTAACTGTGCCATTTCTTTCCATCAGAAATATAGTCATACATCCTCTTCAATGTCTGATCTTCATAAGGATTTATTAACTTACTAGCAGTACAGTGGTGGTTTTACTGGAAATAATGTTTTCCAAGGTTTTTTTCTTTTACACTGTAACAATTGCAAACATTAAAATCAGTAGCTCTTAAGTCATAAACTGAGTTTTTTCACAGGCTGGATATATTGTAGTATATTACCAATAATGAAGACGGCAACTTGCATATTTCAAGGTGCAAAGTGGTTGTTTGTACAAAATTATAAAAAATGCAGTAACAATAATACAATCTTAATGTCCTCCATGTTTCCTGCTGAAAGTTCTAGTTTTTTACAAGGAATGTAACTGATAATACAGCCTTGCTTGCTTTTGCATAGGTATGGTGGGTTTTTTTAAGCATTTGTCAAGAAATAAATCCTAACTACACTGAAAATTTGGCCATATCTCTTAAAACATATGGAGAGTATGAGCTTGTTCTCTCCCTATTTTATGTGCATTTATACTTTGTTTTGTGAATGCTCTCTAACTTTCACAGAGATGCCTGTGTTTTTGTACTTATATGTATGGGCAGAATTTAGAAGATTTAGTTTAATTTAACTCATTTTTTATTACCTTTGATATACTTAGTGCTTACAGAATTTCTCACTTCTGAGCTGTTTTAAATAACTGTTATAACACCAGAATGCATCTTGATGTAAAACTAGCTAAATTCATAATTAATCTAGTATGTTACCTGTGAATTAGGAAAGCAAATCAACTGAATGATTATCTATCAACAATAAATATTTTGAAGCAAGACATACTCAAACTAAGACTTTGAGTGGTCATAAAGTTCTTGTGTAATCTCTACACCTTCTCTTAAAAGAACAGCCTATTAAGGACTGCAGCATTGCATTGAAGACATAGGAGTCTATCATTTAGTTATTCTTTCTCTACCACCATTACTATTCGTGAAGAGTGGAAGTATGAAGTTTTCCAAGCAGTGAACTGTACATGCAGTTGTGCATGTGTTTAGCTATGCATGCTGCATCTTAAATGTAACAGACTGTTTATTTTCAAAAAATATAAGAAATCACCCATAGTTTGAAATAATTCTGAGGATCTGTTGTTCCTCATATTAAAAAAAAAAGACTTTGTGTTAATTCTAGGTATGTAAATGACTTGGAATCCCTGATTTTTTTTAGGGGTCAGACGGAGAGTGTTTGTTTCTATAGATTTAGATATTGCTGAAATGCCACAAATGAATTTTGAATATTCCAGTCTAGGTATATGTATTGGAAATGTTTACAAGTTGTAACATTTTATAGGACTTAGTCATTCATGTAGCTATACAATGTTCTATAAACTGTAGAAATTTAAAAACAACTCTCCAAAAGTACAATGCTCAGCTTCTAAGAATATGCACTTATGGTGATCCAAAAGCAAAACATGTAGTAGTGGAGGAAACATCGTGCTTGTTTCTATTATACTTCAGTTCCATAGGATTTTTGGATGCCTCTTCTTTTGTTACATCTATCTCAAAGTCATAGAGGGTGATGGTGATTCTTGTCATGTTTGTCAGTGTGCCTTTGCCCTGGTTCTAGCAATTTTCAAAAGGAGTTATGAAGAAATCCTTCATGTCATGTTAGACAGAGGAGTACCTCAGACAATATTTGAATGTAGCAGACAAATCTCTCGGTGAAAAGCTCCATGAGCAACACTGATGTATTTAAGAACATATTTTAGGCAACTTGTCTGTGGTGCAAATTACAGATGTGAGAGGTAAAACACTTCTAAAGTAAATGTCAAAACATTTTATCATTCAAAAAGTACCTTGTCTTTTTATCCTTCACTTCATCTTGATGCTGTGTAATGGGAAAATGCAGGTCTTAAAAGTAATTTTTGCTGTGAGAAAAGGAGATTGAAAAATATGTGTCTGTATGCATACTATACATGTGGAAATGTGGATTTGTATCTATAAAGACGTACACACAGGTATAAAAATTTTGTGCATCTTGGCTTGTATCAGAAATGCTGTGGCCAGCAGGTCCAGGGAGGTTATTCTCCCTCTGTACTCGGCACTGGTGAGACTGCACCTTGAATCCTGTGTTGAATCCTGCCTCAAGCTCTGGCAGGGGAGGTTCAGACTAGAAAATCAGAAAGAAATTTTTCACAGAAAGGATCATCGGGCACTGGCAGATCCTGCCCAGGGAGGTGTTTGAGTCTCCTTCCCTGGAGGGGTTTAAAAGACGGGTAGACGAGGTGCTCAGGGATGTGGTTTAGTGGCAGACAGAAATGGTTGGACTGGATGATCCAAGAGGTCTTTTCCAACCTGATAATTCTATGATTCTATGAAGCTAATAAGATGTTATATTGTCCCTAAGCAGAACTTCATTCAAAACTGAGACTGCATGCAGAAATAAACCAAAATGTCAAATAATTTGTGTGACAAAGCTAGTATATAGTTACAGTTTTTAAGTTAGAAACTTAAGGTTTATCTGACTTTGAAATTTTCCATTTATGATAATCCATGCTGACTGTTAGTTTTAATGTCACTTCCCCATTTATCTGTGATTGTCATCCTTTGTAGAAAATGTTTAAATTACTGAATGAATCCAGTTTTTTTTTATTTATTAGCTCAATTTGTCTTTATTCCTCTTTATTCTTGCTGCGCTTTTTTTATTTTTTCTGTGTGAAATTTATTGGCCTTATAGTTGTGAATTAGTTTTAATTTTCAATATATGCCTTTCATTTCTTGATCTTTAAAATGCATTTTGTTTCTAAACTGACTATCTAGACAACCATTCAGATCTTTATTTGGCTTACTGAATCAAACCTCATGCTCTGTGTTTGTAAAGAAGGGAGGTTGCAGATAATAGCAACCCTTTTATTGATTAGGTTTATTTTTCCTGCGATGGGCTTCCAAGTGGCAAGTGAGGAACACACAGTTGCATTAAAATGGGTGAGGTTCTGCTAAAGTAAATGCTGTCAGGGAAACAGCTTTTTACTTAGAGTTAATACAAGTTGGTTTTCTTCATCTTTTCCTGGCTTTAAAAGCAGTAAGAGTCATCACTATCATATAACTCAACCTGTTAGAAGGTAAATACAAAAGGTATGAGGTATTTGAAATACATTAGGTGACTATTTTCATGCAACTCCTAATATAGTCTGATTCTTTAAAGAATTGTTTTAAAGTAAAATATGATTGTGACCCTAATGAAATGCATATTACAGTTGTGAAATGGAGTATTTAAGGCTTTGGGGTGAGAGAGGTGAAAAACAGCAATATGAATGTGAAGAGACAAGGCTGGTGGTTGAGCTGTGATGTACAGTGCCTGCCTCCTGCTTTAAGCAGAAATCTGGTGGTACAATCAAGGTGACTTACCATAGCAAAACCCATGGGCATCTTGACTTTCACATCCCCTTGCTGGATATGTACAAATGAAAACAGACAGGAATATGGCATTTAGGCTTTATAAGACTAAGTATTTAAAGACGTCCTAATAAACTTCTCTTGAAAGCACTGCTGTGCAGTAGGCGCAGTATCATGACAGTGTCTTTGCAAATGTTTCTGATACTATGGTTTAATGTTGTGATAGCTCTAGCATTGTACTGACATTTGCAGCCTTTGCACTGCACATTATTGGCCAGTATTTTTGATACGTGACATTCTTACTAAGTACTGTCAGGTATAATCTATCATGAAACAATCTTATAGAGTATACACAGTCCTCCTGCAGGAGCACGCATCCTTGCAAAGATGATATTCTGAGATTTAAAATTATCTGTGCCCTAGGGAATTAAATTTATTAGGAAAATTTATATTTTAGGCCAGAATAAGACATCTGGAGTTATCAAAATAGAAAATTTAACTTTAGGTGTGATGCTAGAAATTTAAAATTAGTCATGTAGCTTAGCCAAGCACATTTCTTCTGTGCCCCTTGCATGACGGTTCTTTTCCACTCCTAAATTTTAAAAAAATAGTTTGGTTTTGTCCTATGAAAAGTTTCATTGCTTTATCAGTGTTGTAGTAGAGCTCTAGATTACAGTAACGTGGTTTCCAAATGAATTGTTAGATACAAGTTGCTATTAGAAACTAAGTGTATGCTTATCGTCCAAACAAGAAAACAAGCTGTGTGTGTTAGGTGTGTATTTGTGTGCGCAACCCTGTTTTTGTCTGTGTCTACTTACATACATATTCATACAGTGCAGTCAATACAGGAATCTGCATTTTGGTCACGGATCTCTTGGAAATAATGGGTTCTATAATCTAATACTTTTCATAAAATATTGATGACATTTGAAATGTGAAATCCCAGCTCTGTTGGTTGTTGACATCTCAGGGTGATGGTATGTGTGTGAGTGGATGCGCGCTTGGCTTGGTTTATTCTACAGAGTCATGTGTGGTTGCGTATAAACTGTGATCATTCAAAACAGTTACCTGAGCACAACTAACATGACACTAAAAAGCAACACAGTAGGAGGTGGTGATAAGACTTGAAATTTAGCAGAGATTGTGGGGAATATGTTTGAGGACTGTTGTACAGAATAATGACTTAGGGTGGTTCAAAAAGTTCATTGACTATCTTCAAAATCAAGAATTGTATTTTTAATATTGAGATCGGAAATAAGCTTCTAATGGAAAAGGAGTTCAATTTTTTTTTGTTCTCGTCACGTACAGAAGTATAGCGTGTAAACATGGGTCTCAGTCTCTGCCCTCAAAGTAGGGGATTTTTCTTGGGAAATTAAAATAGGAAAGTAGCATCAGGTAAACATGTTAATAAAAATACTCAAGATGTTAGGATTTTTATGGACCAATCTAATGCAAAGGTTTTAGGGAATGTTAACCTAAAGGAAAATTTTGTGTGTAGTTAATTTTAAACCATTACAGCATAATTGTTATCATCATTTATCATTATCACTTCTGTTTACTTCATGGAAGACAACAGTGACATCAGTTCCACAAATGCCAGCATCTTTAGGGGTATTTTTTATGTTTTAAGTTTGACATTTAAAATTGCAGGCTGCAACTCTTTATGGGGAAGGGAGAGAAGCTGAGAAGGCAGTAATAGTTTTTTGGTGTGCAAAGTTTAAAGCTCTTCAGGAGGAGGACTGTGGTTCTCACGGCTTAAGAGAGCAGTAAGGCAAGCTGTTCCCCAACAAAGACGGTGGTACGTATCCTCTTAATGCTTCATGCAGTAAAAAAGAGTTCTCCTGTCTGTATCCCCATGAGATGAACAGGATGGATTAAACGCTTCTCTCCTGAGCAGCTGCCAAAATGTACAATTAATATCAAAACTTATTTCCTGCTCATTTTCTAATAGTCTTGACATGAACCGCTGGCAATTTTAAGTTGAAGAATGTAAAGATTTATATGCTGAAACAGGAAAGGTGGTATCAAAGAATTTGAAAGCATCTCTCATATGAAGTCTGAACACTTACCAGGATTCATGAATCTATGCAGAACACCTTCTGCATAAAAGCTTAGATTTACTGTGTGAAGTTTTTAACATATGAATTCTGTGAATTTCATATGAATTTTTGTATTCAAAAAATATTACATTATGTGCTTGAAAGCAGCCTGCAGGCCAGGACATCATTGTTCAACCCTTGAGGTTGGCATAGATTCGAGCCTTATTCAAAGCTCAAATTTAATATGTAGAAGACGGGCATATCATGCTAACCAGGAATATTTGTTGTAATTTGTACAGGTTAATGTTATAGAACATATGTGTATAGAAGGAGTTAGGGGGAAAACCAGTATTTTTTTGAAACACCTCAAGAAAACATCTGTTTTTCCTTTTCAGTAAATATTAAGATGTTTTAAAGTTCCTATATTTGGTTGTTTGTTTATCCAGTTCCTTCTGTAACTTTAATATTTGGTATTTACACTTTATGAAAAGAAAATGTCACCTGAGGAACCTTTTCCTTGATGACAGCGTGATGCCTGCTTATTGCTATTGAGTTAGCAAAGATTGCTATGTACCTTTTAAAGAAATTCTTGCAATTATTTTATTTTTTCTTTGCGTTCGTTCTGATCTTTATGTATATTCAGACTGTTTTGTATGTGTTGACACTTCCCATTTTATATCGTTACCTGTCTTTCCTTACCCAACTGTGTTCAGAAAGTCAGAGGATGGGGGGCAGGAGGAGGAAGTTTCATGGGAGACTCTTAAGATGAGATGAAGTGAATGCAAATCTGAAAATTCACACCTATCAGAAACCTACCTAAAACCTAAATAGACAAATACCAAATGAGTTTTTTAAACTTCTTATATTTTGCTTTGCTTGCTTTTAAGCACTAAATGAAGAAAAAACACACTGACACACTGAACAATAAATTACTTTGGTCTTTCTTTTTTTTTGTGTGCAGGTACTGGGCAACTGTGCTTGTTATCATTACTACAGCCACTTTCAAAGCTTCTTTTTTCCATTCGCTTTAATAGCCAGATGTTATCGCAAAACACTTTTTCAAATTGACCAGCAGAATGAGAAGACAGTAAGGGAGGAGTTTAAAGGAAAAGAAAGTTAAATATTTTCTGCAACTCCTAAGTTCCTCATATACCATTTAAGATGTTCAGCACTTTTCAGTGTGCCTTTTAAGTTTTGTGTTTAAAATAGCAAAGAAATAGATTTTATAGAAAAGAATAGCATCTGTAGGGAATCTGGAAGTCGTTTAAAGTTTGAATGAAGGACAACTCAAAGGAGCTTTCACCTTTAGCTCAGACTGCATTCTGCCATCCACTTAATACTAGTGATATATATAAATCAAGAACTGTATACAGATCAAAAAATTAAATGGATTAAATGTACTCTTTAAGTATATGGAAAATGCCATAGAAATAGATGGAAGCCCTTTGCCAATGTCAGAAACACTCTGTTAAAAAATAAAACTACATTTAGGTGAAATACATGATGACAGGGCAGAAATGCTAGAGGAGTAAGAACTGCAATAAAGGAAAAGGCAATGCTGGTCTTGTCTTTCATCTTCACCCATCATTTCTGCAGACGTAAAGAAGGTCTTCAAAGTCTCTTGTCAGTTGCTGCACAGAAATGTTAATGGAAAAAAAAACCCAACCCAACTTTATAAAAGTTTGGGTTTATGCAAGGCAAAAAATTGAGGTTTTGCTGTGGCTTTTGCTCAAGCAATTAACGTTCCTTTACCTCTGATACAGTACGTGAGATCAGGGAAGGTTCCTCAGCTGTTTTGGTCTCCCTCCCTCCCTCACATATAAGTCAGTGCTGTGGAGTAGGCCACGCTCCCACTCTTCTTTCTTCTCTCTGACGTATATTGCTGAAATGGTCAGGGTAAAACAAATAGATTTGGCATCAGCAAAATTTTTTTTCGCAGGTCAGATTAGCGAAAACCCCTAAATCCTGTCTCAAGTTTATACAACTAAAGGATTTCAGAGAAGCATCTGTCATGATTTTTTATTACAGCCAGAATGTACTGGAACTGCCTTTAGAGCTTCCTTTGGCTCTTAAATTTTCTAGTGTAATCTTTTACTCAGTGCTAGATAGAATGCTGCCCTGGTTGAATTTTTTTGTTTGTAGTAAATTTGCACCAAGAAAAGGTAATGTACATACGATGGGGAGATGCAATTTTAATTGCTTTGAAATACAATATCATTCAACAATATACAAAATAGAAAAATTAACCCAGTCATATATAGATAGATTGCTTTGGCTGTACTTTGGTTTAAAGTGTTTCTGCTGGCAAAGAGAACTCAGGGGCAAAAAAAAAAAAAAAAATCAATGTATAAATTGTACAGTTTCTGCGCCTGTTTTTCACACCACTGTTAGTTCTAATGTTACTTACCTGCAGAGTTTTCCCTGGAAGCTAAAAATTTACCTAAAAGTGCTTTACAACATACCATTTTTACTAAGCTGAACTCGCTTTCTCTGTAAAATAGTACAGAGCACATTACTGAGCAATTCTGACCCGACATGCCTTGGTGAATAGACAGCTTCATCTTGAAAGCCCTACTGCTTAAAGGAAACATTATTATTGCAACAAGGTCATTAGGTTAAAATTATTTCATATATTTTCCTATTGCAGGCTCTCTTGAAGGTGTGCTTGAGGGGTTCTGTTTGTCTATTTTGTCTAAGTAGAGGTCTCCTTGCTTGTAAACTTACTGTGCATATCAAAACATGCTTTTTTGCTGTGTGTTTTCTTAAAAACTAGTTACTGCCCCAAAGGAAATGCCTAAATGGACATTCTGCATAATGTTTTTCTTAAATATGTAAAATTACTGTATTTTGTCTGAATTATCATCTAAGTTTACTTTGTAATTTCTAAGGGTTATCAGATGATCATTAAATCTTGATTTTCTGTCAGGAAGGATTAATAATCTTGACTTCTGAGTGATTTTAGAAGCAATAGGGGATTGGAGTCAAATATTTAAATGCCATTTCAGTGTTAAATCAGTTATTCATGTTTCAACTTAGGCTGAGTGATAGATAAAAAAATAAATTCAATTAATAAATCTTTCTTTTCATTTAATTTTTTTTTCCCTCCCTCAGTTGAGTTAAAAATGTACATGACTTCAGGTGGGGAATGGTGCTTGGGTGTCCTGTGTTTAGAGTATCTTTTCATACGAGTGCTAATAAGCAATTTATGTAGCCATATGCATAGAAACAAGTTAGGTAACTTAAGAACATGGGTTTCTGATTAATATCTATGGTTGTATTTACTCTAAATGGCTGTGGTTTTATTAATTCAATACATTTTGACTCCTCAGTCACAATCACAAGGTCCTCTGATAGAAAAAAAAAGTCAATTAAGCTGCAGACATTTAAGAGATTTTTGTAGTCTGTTTCTCGTGGGGGTTTTTATGTCAGAGGTATCAGTGAGTGTAGAGCCATATTGTCCCCACACCTTATTCTCTTGAAGTGACATACCAGAATGCTCTTGTTGGCACAGTATGTTCATCCACCACATAGCATATGGGAGGTAGTTTTATTCTTTGCTTTCTTTATTCTGCTTCTTTAACTTGTGTGTGCTGCTGCACGCCATTTAATGTCTTATCTGAAGCGGTATAAAAATGTTTTCCTCAGCTGTATTATTTCCCATTAATTTCTCTTCCATATTTTTCCTAGTTGAGGCGGTGTTCTGTTCCGATTTCCCAAACCCCATATATTTATCTGATATATATTTGTATACATAATGCATTATGCATACATTGCATACATGGTATATAGTATGTGTGTATTATGTATGTGTTTATAGCTTTAGGCTTGGAGTCTCTGCACAATTTTGAACCCATATGTCATCCCGTCTGTCCTTTTAAAATAAATAAGTTTATTTGCCTGAATTTTGTTGTTCCTTCTGGGTTTAGACTGAGCTAGAGGATATAGTATTCAGCCTTGAGTGATCCCAAGTTTTGCAAATCTAAATCATGTTTCAGTTTCTTAAGTTCAGCTTCAAAAAGTAATGAACTATAAGCAAAGATGTGTTCTCAGTTAAATCTGAATAATTATTTTGAGTTCTAGATCTAATGACAGTCAAAATTAATTGTTTTGGGGGTATGACAAACAGATTTACTAGAAGCTACAGGAAAATACTGATCAGAAAGTCAAAATCACTTTCTTACTATCCTAAAAGTTAGTTTATGTATCTTTATTTTGCTTTCCTGTTGATAATGCATCATCTTTCTGTAGAAAATAAAATTCATACTTTCTAGAAGAAAAGCACTTTTTTAAATAGGGATTTGTTAGTTCGGAGACACTCTTCTTGTTATTTCTTTCAAAGAACACAAAATCTTGCTAGACGGATATTATTTGTGTGGGAGTAGAAGAATTTGTTGCCCTTTCACCTGATATGGATTGGTTTGCATTCCAAACAGGTTTCATTAGGGGTTTTCCTTCAGCACCCCTGTGTATTCAAACTTTTTGGAAGACAGCATATTACTCTTTTGTACCTTTTGGTAATTCCTCTCTGCGTTCCTGTTTGGACCATAATTCGACCCTGATCAAGGCAGATGCAGTTTTCAGTAGTGACTGAAAGTTATGCTCAAAGCTGACTCAAAAAGATTATTGTGACAGTTTTAGACCAAATAGTTGACTATTTCCTTGAAATTGCCCTGTAAGTTTATCATATGTCATACATTTAGAATAAAGTGAAGCTGAAATTGCTTGTGCTTCACGGTTTCAGACCAGACACAGTGGAGAGACATCTGTCAGTCACTCCTGACTTACCGATACAGTCTGTGCTATAATAAAGTCACAAGAAGTAACGAAACAAAACAAACCCCACCACACTAAAATTCCATAGAGAGATCAGAAAGCTGTTTTCGCTTGGTATTTCACAAAGTCAAGGCTGTACTCTTTTCCTGTGGTTTCTTTTAGCTTCTTAATTTCCTTCTGTTTTCTATGCTGACTCTTTTCTCAGTTTGTCTTTTTTCCTGTGGTGGCACACAGTGTTCAGAAATCTCAGTGACATCTCAAGAGTTTGTCATAGCTTGCTTCTTTCCTTGGTATATTTTTATTCTTTGCTGTTACAGGGTCTGTCAGTATTGCCTTTCTTTGGTGAAATCCTTCAGAAATGCAGGCATAATCAAGTTAAGGAAGAATAAGATTTCAGTCTTCCACTTTTCTCCCTGCCTCCCTCATTATCCTTGCACAGCTCCCTCTCTGGGCTTTTAGCTGGAGATGATGAGAGGTGATCTCAAGAGTTTTCTAGTTATTTGCTTTTACATAATCTAGGGAGGTTGAGTTCCCCACCACGGTGCTGACAGTCCCCTTGGCTGTGTCTGTGGCACGGACAGATGTTTGATGGAATACTCAAGAGCCCTAGTCCACGTGTTCACTGCATCTCCATCCTGATGCATAGTGTTCCTCAGGCAATTTGGAAGTAAACTCAGACACACAGACCAGAAGTAACCTGGATTGTTCTTTACTGGGTACCTCAAATAAAATGAGTAGGATATCTTGCTGAGGAATGCACCTGCTCCACAAGTAGAGTGTGGCCAGCATGTGCACCATGGGGGCACGATTATAAAATACTGTGCAATAAACATAGCTCGAAACATGGAATTCCTGCACTGTATCCAGAGCAGCACTTTCTAAATGCCTGTGTTATGGGTTCAGTCACACCTGACCATGGCTGTTGTAGTTACAAATGTTAGTAGTAATGTTTTACATTTATTAAATTATGAACCAATCAGGAATTTATCACATAGTTAGCCTGAATCCTTGTTCTACTATATCTTATCACTGAGTTCACAGAGAGTGGTCAAGATCCCATCTATAACTTTATTTTATTTTTTCAATATATGCTTTAGCCACTGGGCACATGTTAAGTATTTCAAGAATGAAGCTAAATAATGGTAGTTTATTTTCATTATGTACAGTTACTTATGAAGTAGTCTCTCTGAAGAATTCTGGCTTAAGCTTTTAACAATTTAGAAATTATAAATTGGCAAAAATACCCTTTGCTATTTGAAAAATATCACTGAAACCAAAGCCTTGGCATTTAGAACTGCTAAGAGTATGGATGTAAATACTAATGACAAGCCAAAAATAACTAGTGTTAGTAGTTATTATTTCTGAATCCCTGTGCTTGCCAAGCATTGGTGAGTTGATAGAGTGTGAGAAATGTTTGGAAGGGCTTTTGGAAATCATATACAGCCTCCTGCTTGAAGCAGGATTATCGCCACACTACATGGAATCAGGTGTGTCTTATCAAACTAAGTCCTGAAAACCTGCATAACCTCCTGGGTAACCCACCCTAGTGCTGCCCTGCATTCCTAGTGTAGATATTCTTTTTTTTTACCATTTAAGCTGCAGATTTGGACTGCTGTCTCTTGTTTTACTTTCTGCCACAACCAAGAAGCATTTGACTCAGTTTTTATGATTCACCTTCACGCAGCTGAAGGTTGCTGTTAGATCCCTTTTTAGCTCTTCTCCTCACAAGAGTGAACCCAACTCCTTCAACTCTTTGTCGTCCATGTGAATGGTCAGTCATCTGATAGGTCATCTGAAAGAAAAAGCAAGACAAAACATTAAGAAACTGAATCTTTTTCCTTTCATAAGGGAGAAATATAGAGGCTCTATATTATGAATTAATTTGCAGTTTTGCACAAAAAGTAAATTTTGTAAAGGCAGGGGATTGCAGACATAACAATCAATGTGTTTAGTTTATTATCTGAGTATCATCAATATTAGTATTATAGATTAAGTATAAATACTGGGGGATAGGAATTAATGTTTAGTTATGTCAGTTGTCAGTTACAGGTGGGGAGATTTTTAATTGCATAAAGCCAGTCAGGATGATTAAGCCATTTCCAGAATGAAAGAAGAAAAGACAGCTCAGCTGCTGGCTAAACTACTGGGATTAGACACGGAATAGCCGAGGCTAAGTGGTCTGCTTAAATACTGACTCTCTATTTGACCATGTATTTTTTAGAGGTACTTAGTGGGATTTTCAGCTCCACTTAGATACGTAGACGTTCATCAGTTTAGCGGTGAGGTGGGGCTGCAAACCTTTATGCCCTTGCCTTTTCTCATATGCTATAGTGGAAATAGTAATAGACATCATATTACTAATTCTTATCAGGGTTTGTTTTGTCCTTGTAAGTTGTTTTTGGTGTTGTATGCATGTGTAATACCTAATACTGCAGAGATCACTTTTTGTTTCATTAATTTAGGCATGATTTCAGCATTTGGAAGAATGCCTGCCTGTTTATAGCATCTTCCTGTATCCCACTGCATAATCATACCTGGTATTTATTTTTTTCTGCATCTTAAACCTATTGCAGTTACTGGGCATGTCTTTGCTGTGCATTTCTGAATAGGGTATGTGTAAGCCACCTGTAGGAGGTGCATAATCTGTACCTTAACACTTTTAATAGCCTCCTTCTTTTTTTTTATTCTTTGTTTGGGTTTTTTATTAATTTTTATAGGCCTTGTTTTTTCAAGGTGAACAGATCTATTCAATTTCTGGTATGGTTTTGCTCTTCAAAGAGTGTGAAGTCACAGTACCACATGGTTACTGTTACAGGATAGGCCTTAAACTAGATCCTCTAAAACATGTTCTGCACCAACCTAGAGGTTGCCCTGCCTCTTTTGGGCTGCTCATGGGATAATCGCTGATGTTGTTTCAAAGATAGCTCCCTACACACCAGTTTGATGTGACTATCTACCCAGTCTCTGCGGAGTAGATAAAGGTTGAACTATTGCTGCTTTTTTAGGTGCTCATTCTCTTCTCTCCTTGCATCACGGCCAGGATCTCTGTTTTCTCAGACTCCTAGCTGTAGATCCCCATATATTTTTCCAGTCCTGTTATTTTATGCTCTTACCAGCCTTCACTATGGTACAGAACTGAATTTGTTTCTCCTATTCATCTTTCTCCCATATATTTGCCTTTCTTTTTTGGAGTGGCTGAGTCGTGTTGTTGAACAGCCTTGGTGAAATTAGGTTGTAGATGTACATTCTACTGCTCTGCAAGTTAACAACTAAGTTAATTAAACTAATGTTTTAATTACAAAAGTATGAAGGCTGTGAATTTGTTAGAGACTTCAAAAATGTAATAGTGTGAGGAAATGGGCTTGGTGGGATGTAAATTATTTTTCTCAGTGATAAATTTGTGTGTAGATGCTCTGTGGTTTTTTTAATTTTGTTTGGGTTTTTTTTTTTTATTTAGAAACCTGAGAGGGGGTTGGTGACACAATTTAATATGCAGAGCAGTTTTTCTGAGGCTTACTTCTATCATGAATCTTATCAGTTAGCCCTTGGCAAACCGCAGGCTAAAATCATGTCAAATATACTCATTCACAGAAAAAAAAAATATTGTGAACCTTTCATGGTTACTGTTGCTTAAAGTTAGGGTTTGGTTTGGTTTCTTTTGCAATGGTTCTGAAATTTTCTATTATATGTGCTTATTAGGCTTTAAAGATGTTCTTAATGAAAAGAAATAATATTTTGTATCATAAAGTAGTTTCAGAAAACTTAGAATTTGCTGGAACCACATTGTTTACAGAAAGCTGTTGTTAAGCTAAACCTGAAACTGGCATCTCTGTTTCATTTAGGGAAGAATGTTAAACATCGTTCAATATTCTTTTTCAGCATTTTTAAAAGGAAAAGGTTTTGCTTCTTCATTTTGTCAGCTTATCAGGACTTTATTCTAATATTATTTTTAGAATTTTTTTAGAACATTTTCAGACCTTTAATTTTTTTATTCATATTTCAGATGGCAAAGCTTTTGGAAATGCCAGGCTGTGACAGCATTATTTTCCATAAATATTTTTAAGAAGTGAAAATTACAACTGATTTGCAAATTATTTACTCATGGTTTTTAAACTGCAAAATTATAGGTTTTTTTGCTGTGTGATTCCATGTTCAAAGGACCATGTGTGACTAGTAATATAGATGAAAACAATTTTTATTGGAGGATTGTAAAGCTAATGAAGTTCTAGACATAGTACAGGTAGCCATTACCTACGTTTTAAGAAGAATAGAAATCACAGATCTTAACTATTTAGATTAACCACTATATTGTTTTTCCCCAGTGAGACTTTGCATGTTAAAAGACATAATCTATTGTTCCTCTAAGTGACAAAATGTGTTTATGTACACATGCATAAATATATTAATTTATTTTAACCAATATATAGCATTTTTATTTAATGATCTGATGGTCCCTTCAGCAAACAGTCTTGTCATCATATGTATGTGATAACATAGAAGAAAAGAAGATGGTCTTTTTTATAAGAAGCACAGTGGGACTTAACTGTTTGATTGTTCTTTTGCTGGACTGATTGTATCAGTCACATCAAACAGCTATAACCAAACGTACACTGATCGCAATGCAGTGACCTTTTAGTTTGCTCATCATTAAGCTTAAGTTAGTAGACCTTTCAGCCTGATACAGATTTTTTTTTCCAAGGCACCCTGCTGTACTTTTCCTGTTTAAACTCTTGAATCTTTACCTATTTTAAGGCTCTGCTGCGCCCTGAAGGTATTGTGACATTTACTAATCCTTCCCACTGGACTTTGCAGACATTATGGATGTCTCACGCTGTGCTGGACTTGAAGTACATAAAGCTTGTTTATGAACTATAACTCAAAACAAACACAGTAAATCAAAATTACAGTTAGCACTTTGACTTTATTTTACTGCTCATCCATGTCATTCAAAGAATGCATTCTTGTCAAAAATTTAAAAAAGGCATATGAAAATACTTAGCACTCTGCAGAGTGTATTTCTCTTCCTCATTTTTTTCCTTTCTGTATTATAGATATAATTTTCAACCCTTTGCAAGCATGTTGTTTTGTGAAAAAATTATTTGCCTGAAGCTGCAGTCAGTAGAACACTCGGAATATAAGTGGCAATATTGGCATACTTTATGAAAAAAATCTCTGTAACAAATTTTATATTAAAGCTTTTGAAAATTTTTCATTTACTATTTACTTTTCCGTTAATGCTGAGTAGGATAGTCCAAAATTGCAGATGTAAACTTCATAGAATTAAAAAAAAAGATTTTAATAAGTTCCCATCCTCACAAAAAAAAGGTCTATAGAGGTGGTTTTCTTTGTCCAAATCCTGGATAGCTTGCAGGTTAAGCTGATGTGCAGGTTCTTTTATTTACTATTCTTTTTCTTGCTATTTTCTGTTGAAATAGTAGGTTGGAAAATTGGATAAGTTTGCTAAATTATTTTTTCATTCATTATAAATGGCTCATGAAGTAGTTTAAGAGCCTCAAAGATGTCGTTTTTCTTAGTTTACATTGTTGTTTATTTGAGTATCTAATGCAACAGAAGTACTTGGGTATCAACAAAAATTGTCGTCGATATTCAGCTAAGTCTCAGTCCTGTTTTGTAGAAAATGCTGTCTAGAACATCCAGTTAAAGAGAATACAAACAAAAAAGGATGTCCTTTGATCAAAAGTCTAATTCAACAGAATGGACTGTGCATTGTGTGCTCTGAAATCTGTTTCATTCAGCTTCTGGTGGACAGTGGACAAGCTGCTCAGGATTTTCATCACTTTGGCTTTAAAAGCAAGCATAATTCCTTGGCTCTAGCAGTTATAAGTAAATTCGAGGAAGAAGTTAGTTCTAAAGGTACTTAAAAGGCCACAGTGACTACTGAATCACAAATAGGTGTAAACCGTTAACACACTGACGTTGTTATTTGTAAAGACAAAACTAGTTCAAGCATGAAAAAATATTCCCTCAGATGAAACTGAAGAATTGAAGCTTGTAGTTAAAACTGTTTACGTGAAGCAAAACATAATTCTAAAGGACATTGCCAGCTTTGGGCAAAAAAGTATCTGATGGACTAATGTTATTTTAGTGGCATTAAGGAGGTATTTTCCTAATCATTTTATGTGGCAGCAAAATCTGTGTAAATTCCTACTCTCTCCCACCTGTAACAGGCTCCTGACTTTCTTTTCTTCCGCTGAAATTTGTAGTTTCCTTGCTTTGGAGTGGCACCGTAAACTACTTTTCTTTCCAACTTTTTTTTTCCCCTTATAGAAAAGTAGTGCTTATTTTGTGGTAGAAAACATTATTTTGAAGGCTAGAAGGCATCTAAGAGGAGATGTGGGATTCTAAAGTCTCTTCCATGTGACAGTGGAAAAGATGACCTGGCAACCCTCATCCTTATTAGCAAATCAAGTCCTCTCTGTTCAGAAGATGCTTAAGGCCAAGACTTGTCCCTGAATGACTTGCTCATTTTTTCTGCACTCGCAGCAGTGACCTGTTCTGAGCCTCTTCTGCTCCCTTAAACAGAGCCAAGCTCCCCTTGTCCCGTCCTTCCCTTCTGTCACTTCAGTCTGGAGAAGGGTGAAGAGCAGAATTTAAACTCCAAAATATTATTGAGATTGTGTAAGGTGTCGTTACTGCTGCCCATCCAACCAAAGTGAATATGAATATTTCTTCAAGTTTTACATTCACACACATTGCAGGAGCTGAATAAGTGGGCTGGTTTAGTCCCACTGTGTCAAGGTAGATGAAAAGACTGAGTGACTCCTTTTTTCATGGAATGGCATGGGGAATGTTGAGCTGCTTACCTGATGTTGTGGATACCCTTTGAATTTTTTGGAAGGGCTATAGCAGTGTTCTGAAATTGCTGGGAGGGAAAAGCAGGTAGAAATGAAGCTGGTTCACCCACAAATTAAACCAAAACCAGGTGCAGGAGTAGAGGTGATTCAGTATGGAGTGGAAGTTGATGGAGAACTACAAAAATAGTGTCTCTCTAATAGTTGTTTCGTGTTCTGTGGTGAAAAAGGATGAGAATGGGAGAGAAGATTGAAACAAACAGTAAGGGAAATGAGGCTTATCTTTTCACTCTTGTTGATGGAGTCAGGAAAAACATTTGAGATACATTTTTTTTTTTTTGCTTTCTGTCTTTGTCATTCTGAAACCCGGAGTGTACAGACCTGCAACATGTTCGCACAGACCTGCAACATGTTCGCACAGACCTGCAACACCTTCTCCTGTAATGTAATCAGGTGGCAACCAGTACTTTGTTGTATGTTGTGTTTCAGATTCCTGCTGGTAGAAGCACAGATAAATGACAAAAGCACCATGTGACTGCCCATTAGTTAAATGAAAAGGTGAAAATCGGGATTCCGTATTCTTACTTAGAAAGTACAGGTTTGCTATTCCTGCTCGGAACATATCTGCTCTGTAACTCTCAGTTCCCCTGTTCATAGTTATATGTGCAGTTCATTTTTGCTGAAGCTGGAGTATGGTATCAGTGTTACCTTAAAGAGAATTGTAACATAGCCTAAGTTTAGTGTGTCAGTGAAGAATAACTGGCAGATAATGTATTAAGGAAATTAATAACTGACAAAGAAGTAGGAGAACACAGGAGGATTGTGAGCGATTGATATGAAGTAGTTTAACTTTCAGAAACAATGCAGTAGCCAAGTGAGACTTAAGCATAGAACAGCAGTTCTTACTGCTCAGCAGAATTGGAAAAATCTATTTCTAATACAGTATATAGCCACGAGTTCTTCAGTGAATAAGAGGGACAGTAAAGCTTCAGAGAAGCCACACTGCATGGCAGAAGGTGGCAAACAGGTAGGTGTCCATAAACAGCAAAAACTTTATTAAATCTAGGTAAACTTGTTTAACATGAAAAGGGACGGGGAGAAATTTGTTTATATTTATGTAAGATCTTCAGGATAAAAGACTACGGACTATTGCCAGAAATTTTCTGGAGGAGTATGTTACTTAAAAGGAGGTGATCATGCCTGAAGATATGAAGGAAGGACTGATTTTCTGGTGTAATTGGCACATCATTATCATTTTGCTTTCTTAGTATTCATGTAGTTTTATTAATATTATGAATGTTGGCATTAGCATTTGGTTGTAGTTATTTTTTTAATCAAAATAGAAAATAGAAAACTGTTTTGAGCTCTTCAGTGAAAACTTGTTGCCCCTTCACAGCATTAACTGCTTCTCTTCTGTTCTTTGGGTGAATGTAAAAGGTCAGATTCCGCGTTACGTGAGCACTGAGTTCTCACATTGAATCATAAAGAAGTATTCTGGGCTCAGCCAAGAAAGAAATTAGACTCCCGAGTTCCTAAAAGTTTTTATGTGTGCCATGTGTACTCTAAATTACTTTCTTGTAAGAATTCTTTTAATAAACAATAGTTTCACGTGCACAAAACCTGCTTATGCTTTGTTGCATATAATTCACAGTAAAAGTCACATGAAGCATCTAGTTATTATCATTTAGAGTATGTAGAGAAGTAACAGGTAATGATGACACCATGTTGGCAGGCTTGGACAGGAGCTTTTCTTTAACGTTCTACTGTGAAGGTGCAGATGGGCACGGAAGACCACAGCCTGTGCCAGCTGGTTATACATGAGTGATGTAGTTTTAAGTTTTCTCATAGCATATTCAATTTCATTTAAATATTGCAAAATGCTGAATTGTAAATGTTAACGTAGCCATGAATAAAAAATGCTGATATTTTATTTAATAAAAAAATAATTATGGATAGTCTGTCTTTTTTGTATTATTTAAAATATTTCATTTTACATGTAGATGACAAGTTATTGCAGAGTTATTTTTTAGATGTATATAAAGAGAATTTGTTTCTGACACATAAAAAATGCAGGAGACAGACTTTGCAGGCTATGAGGGAAATTGTTTGCTTTTGACTAGGGCTGTCAATTGTCTGGGTGTGGAAGAAACCTGTGGTAGCCCCTTTACATTAAACAACAGGAAATACTTGCTTTTCTGGAATGTTATCCAACTCCTGTTCTGAAAGAAATTCCTTTGCAGATAAGAGACCTTTCTCTTTTTTTCCCTTTCTTTGAGTTCATTACTTTCATGTTCTATGCAAAGAATAAAGCATCTATGCATGGGAGATGTGACTTCCAGTATTTAAACTCCTAACTGATAAAAATGTGAAGTGGAGGAGGGGCTGAGCCCACTGAGGCGAATGCATCCCTATACCACTCTTTAATAAAATATTTTAAGGAATAGCTGGAGAGCTTCCCCTTTGACTTTCATCTGGCAGATTTTGATTGTAACTTTGTAAAGGAATTGGTATTGACTTCTATCCGGCAGTTTCGGAGAAGAGGTAAAGAGCCTTCTCTCTTGACTTTCTGTATGTTTTGTCAAATCGAATGCTTCCATTTGAAGTGCGAAGTGAAGGCTGATGTCAAGAAATGCCTTCAGCACAAGCTGGTGCTGGTCTCTCGCGACTTTCTTCTTTTTTAAAAGTATCAGATTAGGTTGTAAAATGATGGCAATCTAGCTGGACGTAAACACGTTTATTGCAGGCTCAGCAGCCATTACGTATCATTAGTGAAAGGAGGCAAGGGGCAAAGGGACCACTTTGATGTCAGTTTGATTCTTTTTAAGGACAAATGCATTCGCATGAGAACATGCTAACTTTATGACTGCTTGTATACTTGAAGTTCACAACCTGTTACTGTCTATATTTCTTTGTCCTGTTCGTAACCTTACAGTCAACTTACTCTCAAAGCAAATACAAATTGTAAAAGCAGTAGTGTTAATAGGGGAGCTGGGAATAGGACATTTTGGGAGCTTTTTAAAATTCTCTTCTTTATCGAGGGCATGGTTTATTACCGTCATGCTAGATCTGTTCCAAATGCAAATACATATTTTTGCAATGTCACACACTTTTCCTTAGCAGTGAAACAGTAGATACAATTAAAACAGGGAAATGCTTTTTTTACATCAGCAAATCACTCCTCTGTGAACATGAAATGCTTTTTATAAGAGGATCTAATTTGACTTATGGACAACTACTAAAAGTGCCAAAGAGGAGACGCGTTCTCTGTGCATTGTGATTTGGGTTTCTTTTTTCCTTACTGAAACAGACCTATCTTGTTTACTCTCTGGAACTTGTTTCACCCTTCTGATTCATAAGACATAACCTAGTGCACTGCACATGAGGTGCAAAAAAGGTTACAAATTAGAAGTTCAAGGGAAAATATCTGAATAACTAATTTGATTGCAGTAGATTTTCTTCTTTGCTACTGTTTCTTAGTCCTGACCTTCTTCCAGGATTTGACACATCACATAGCTTATTCTTTTTTTTGTGTTCTTTTATGAAGTACTTTCAGTTGTCTCATTTAGTTTAAAACAAATCATACATTCATGTCCTAAATGTTTCACTAGTCAGAATAATTAAGTTGATCAGGTCTGGGAGCATTGGAAGGAAAATAATAGGGTCATTGAAGCATTCAGGCTCTAATGGGAACCGGAGTTCGTTCAGATATCAAATCTAATAATTGCTTTACACCTGTATACACACTCCCAATGAGCAAGCTCACATTAAAGGTTTAGTGGTACACTTTCAGTACTTGTTTCAAGGGAATTTTAGTACTGTTTTTAAAAGACAAAGGTGTTGTGACTTTATTGAACTTCATTGTTGTTGGTTTTGTGTAATGGTTGTATTTAGCTGATTACTCATCTTTATGCACTGGAAAATGTTTTTGCATGAGAATTTCTTAATTGAGGTGTGATATGAGTAATGTGTTACAAATCACTTATAATGGTAATCAGAAAAATCTGAAGGCCATCATCTGAATTACACTGCTTTGAAACAATTTATTAGCCAAGTTAAAATTCACTGTATACAATTTAACAGTATTCAAAGACTGAAACTGTGTTTTTTCATGGTTGTGTGTGCAGCAGAGCGTAAGGATTGTAGGGATGCTCATAGCCATTATTGCTGCTTGAAAAAGACAATTTCTTAGGGAAGACGTAAAAATCAGTATTATTTTGTGAGATTGTATGGGAAATGAAGCAATAATTACAACTTTTCGGTTGAGCGAAATTCTGTGACAGGTCTCCATGAATGCTGGTGGTACAGGCTGTCACAAAATTCAAGTAAATTTTATTACAAACAGAATAAAAAAAACACTGACTATGAGGATGACAGCTCCTCATAGCAGGTTTCAGTGAATTCCATACTCAAATGCTGGTCACAGTGCTGCGTGTTATTGGAGAGGATTTGAACTGATGCAATCATTCCTCTTTATCTTCTCTTTATTTTCCCACCTCTATAAGTTTAGTTCTCGACTGAGAATTCAAACTGAAAAAGTAATGGAAAATGGCTGTATATGTGCCTGCATCGTCCTGTCATGAAGGCCTATTTTCCTCTGTAATTTTAAAGGCCAGTTACTGTTGGAGGAAAGGAGAAAGATAGATTGATTTCTCTTGTAGCCCCTGAGGCAGGCTTATGTTGTCTCAAAGTAAAGCTTTTCCATTGCTATTCTTGTGGAAGAGCTTTCAATGCATATCCCAAGTGGTACTATTAACAAAGCAACCAAAGTCAGATTAAAATACTAAGTGTATCATTTAAAGGTTTGAGGAATCTTTGCGTATCCGGGTGATTCAAGTTTGGTTTTTTGTTGTTTTGTTTTTTAATATTTAAGGCCTGGAGTAAGCAATAGTAAAATTTATTTTAAATAGATTATTTGAAAATAGGGGTTTCAAATCCATTTTTATTCTAGAAATACTAAACTTAATGAGATTTTCTTTAGCTCTGAATAGGATAAGTATTTTATTTACTTAATGAAATTGTGATGTGGGTGGTCAACATCCTTGATTTCGGTTGTAAAAGTATTACTTTTATCATGTTCCCATACTGTATTGACTGTGGTCACAGCTGGATTGCGCTGGGCTGCTAAATGTCGTCACACATGCCATATAATATTAAAACTTCTCCCACTTTTCATTTTTCAACCATTTTTTTGTATAACACATAGAACATAAATGTTTTTCCTACCGATGTTCTGCGTGTTCATAGAATTCAAAGGCTACAGTTAACGGTGCCCAGCAGGCTGGGCCTGAGTGGCAGCAGTGAAATTAGACTTGTCTTTGTTCCCTTTTAATCTGAGTGAACCCCTTTGTCTTAGGTCTTAAATCCTATAGCTCCATATTTTAGGCCTGGCTCTGTACTGCAGTGCTTCTGGATGTTAATGACTTACTTAGCAAGTTAAACAGAATCTGAACATCCACATATTTTCTCAGTGAGAGAGGCTGGTGTGGCAACCTTCTTAAAATGAGGGTGCTGTGTGTTACCCGAGTGACTGATGTTTTTGAAGGAAATATTTCTAAACAGAATACATACCGAAATACAGACCTGTCTTACCTTAAGGCTGACTCTGTATGATGATAATTTTGGCACTCCTGACTTCTGCAAATAACTTAGTGTGTCTACTTTTTTCTGGGGAGGAACCGCTCAGCCTTGAGAGGTGTCCTTTTAAGTCTGTTACAGTTCTCGATGTTTTTTTTCTGTCGTAGAAATCCCCTTTATTATTTCTTCTGACACCTTTCCTTTCTCTTCAACATGTTTTCTTATGTATCAGTATTTTGCTAAACATCCCACTAAGCACATAAAGAATGTAATTTTGAAATTATTGTAAGATTAGCTTGTGATAAATTTATAATTAATGATTTTGGGCTGTTTATATGTGTTATCTGGTTCTGAGGACTTTTTCTTTGGCCTAAAGTTAAGTTTCTTTTTTTCCATTAAAACAACATTTACTGTGTATATGCTGAGGTTATCACTCAGCTTTCACGTGGAAGTCAGAGGTTGGACCTAAACCAAAATAAAACAGGCTTTATAGAACTTGACCTCACAGCTACAAGCTTTGCTTGAAATCTCAGTGTTTTCTTTGAAATTGATGCTGAAGTAACTTAAATGACAGCTAAAATGGTTTGATTGTCAGAAACTTGAGATTCTGTTCAGGAAAAAAAAAGCTGAGAACAAGGGTGACGTATAACTTGATCTTTTCTCATTTTCGGTTACAAAAATATCAAATCCAAATGAATGTAAAATGACCCAGTGCAATGATTAGAAAGGCTGTAGTTAAGATTTTGCCAAGCATTTGCAGGGTGCCTGTTGAGGTTGAAATAAATGTGTGTTTAACATACTAAAGGATTAAAAGAACACATTAACTGTACAGTTTTCCTTAACCCAGTTAGAAAACGGTTTTATTTGCTTGTTTCATATGTTTGCAATAAAGATCTTCTGGAAAGTGCTATTTCAGAGAGTGCTTTCTGAGGTGTTATTTTGGCGGCCTTTCTCCCATAACCGATTTTTACCTCATTGCTATTTTTTTCTATAGGCTACACATTTTGAAAGATCAATTTGAAATCAAATCTCACATAGATGGTCTGAATCTCAACAGAATTGAGGTTAGGAGAGCCATTTTCTCTCAAGGTGCTGTTTCTCAAAAGGACTTTGATCTAGACACAGACAACAGTTTTGAAGCTCTTAATTTCCTTGACTAGCTTATTTCTCAGCTGGTATTCTCTAAATAATGCCATGGGCACAGGCCAGAAATATAGAGAATAGTGTTCAACTATAGCTGTTAAAGAGGTGCTGGAGATTGATGGGCTTCCCTGCTGTCTTACACTATATTTGTTCTTATGTTCTGTCAATTCCAGTTTCTGGAAAGATTTACCTTTCATTGTTGGTTAGCTAAGCTGATGAAGGTGCGTGCAGTCAATATTGAAAAATAATAAAGTTAATTCTTGTCATGGATTGCTCTTTAAAGCAATTGATAATATGCTGCTAGATAAATGACATCGTAACTTGGCTTCAGCTTTCCCTTCGCAAAGGTGGCTCAAGTAGAAAACTAGAGGCTACCCTGGCTAAAGTGATTAAATTTATCCTAATGTGTCCCAGTTTTAATCAATGGTACTGTATAGACAATAATCAGTTATCTCTGTGAGAAAAAAAGTGACGCTTGTCAAGTGCAATTCATTTTTCTGCCTCCTTCTACTGCAGAAACGTGGGTGTCATGAATATCACGGATGCAGTGTTTTCTCCTTGAAATTATCATCTCTTTTGACAGTTTATCCATTTAAAACATTTTTAGGTGACCAGCTTACTTGTTTTTTGTGTAATCATTCCATATTTAGATGAAGTTATCTTGCTCTTCTGATTGTTTTCCACATTGTGTTTGTGGTGCTTGCTGAAGTACCGGGGACTGTATGAGTATTTTCCCTTGGGTTGCTAATGAAAAGAAGATGTGTTTCAGTAGGATTTCCCAGTGAACAAAATTTTACATGAATGACTAAATAAATATTTGATGTAAATACTTTCACTGATTCCCAAAGGCGTAGGCTGCGCAAATTCCAACATGCATTTCTGCATCTTTTGCATAGTCAAAATTATTATAAAAAGAGAGATTTTAAATATTTTATTCATTGCTGAGTGTTCTGCCTTCTTCGTGTGGTCATTTTCAAGTCATCTCAAGTTGGTACCTTCTTGCTCTGAGCATTAAACACCTTTTATTATTGTCAGCTAGGGGAGGGTTAATTCTTTCAACTTAGAGTGCGTAGTCAGGAGGGGAAAAAAAAGAAAAGAAAAGATGTAGTGATTTTGCAAATTAATGATATGAGCTTTTAAAATAAATTAGCATTTCAGAATTCTATTTATTGATGCTGAAGCTCTTACGCCTGCTGCAGCACAGGAGTTGCTAGTGGAGCACTCAGTGCTGTGCACAGCCCCTCTTCCTGTTCAACATTTTGGCACTATTTTAAGCTCTTATTAAAGTGATGAATATAGCATTTATTAACTAAGGCATTCTCTAAAATAAATATTATTCAGGTATGAGGGGTCTGTGTCCACTGTCTTTGAAGAAGGCAAAGTAGTTCTGGCAGTACTCATTCCTGAAAACCTCAGTATTCTTTTTAGCCCATTTTCGTACAACATTTAGGTGCTTCGTTTTCTGCATGAAGACTAACATTTCAATCTTTTGTTTTAAAAAGAGGGCAAAAAGTAGTTGTCTGCACCAGTCATGTATGGTTGTTCATTTTGTGGGGGTTTGTGTGGTTCCTGGGGGTGGTGGTGGTTTTTTTAATACTAACCTAGGGGTGCTGCAGTTGTTTACATTTGGGAGGAACTTGCTTAGTCGCTTGATGAGTACTCTATGAAAGTCTGCAGGAAATAAGATTGCAAGATCATTCTAGTATTTTAACTGACTGCTGCAATTAAGATACAAAGAAACACTTTTAATGCTTTAACTGACTGGCAGAAACAAACATTTAATCGTGGGGAGTTAGGCATCTAAGGTACGAAGCCCAGGGTAGCAATTAATAACACATACATAATTTTAATATAAGGCATGTCCAAGAGAGACAATTTTTTTGTGGCTTTTAAAGGATACTACAAATTCTAGTTGAGTACCTTTGAGGTATGGTTTTGTAGACTCAGACTTCTTCTATTATCAGATATCTCAGTCTCATGAATAATCCGTTCGATTGCACAACATCTATATTATTACTAGCATTGATTGCTCATAAGAAGTAAGGTTTACAATTAGGAGAACACAATGTTACTACCTGGAAGAGTGGATAAGAAGAAAGCAAAATGGAAAAGTCAATTAATCTTAGTGTTGCAGTTCTGCAAAATAGTATTTCTTTTTCTCATAATATAATAATTTTATCAAAATAAGTTTTATTTAGGTAACAAGCTACTGAGTTAATAATTCTGTTGCAGCTGTTGAGACTTCTCTTTTAATAATAGAACTAATGAAGGAACATTAAGGAAAGGAAAAATACGTTTTGCAGAGTGTAATTTTTGCAAAAACATTTTCCTCTCCCCCACCAATGTGTTTTTAATTGATTGTAATTTCTAAAGTTTTATGCCTATAGAGTGTAAGAGAGATCACCTTAAGAGTGAAACTGCTGAATTCCATAAAATTAAAACACACTCTAAAAATAATTGGTTAGGATTTTTGTTGGCTCCATGGCATATATTTGTTGTACTTAAGCATTTAGCTTATTGTGGCTTTGATTGGTGTTTTTCCATTAGTAGATTCATATTACTTGGTGAATGATGTATAGGTACCAGAGGCACCTCTACAAATAACTGGTATGTTGTACATCTTGATACTATATTGAATGCAAGATTTCAGCAAGTAGTTGTTATTATAACAAAGTCCATACACTTTTCAGTGTAGGTGTCTGGTTTGTATGGTCAAGATTGCATTCCAGTATTATATATGAAATAGAATCATAGAATAACCAGGTTGGAAGAAATCCACCGGATCATCGAGTCCAACCATTCCTATCAAACACTAAGCCATGCCCCTTAGCACCTCGTCCACCCGTGCCTTAAACACCTCCAGGGAAGGTGACTCAACCACTTCCCTGGCCAGCCTGTTCCAGTGCCCAATGACCCTTTCTGTGAAGAATTCTTTCCTAATGTCCAGCCTAAATCTCCCCTGGTGGAGCTTGAGGCCATTCCCTCTTGTCCTGTCCCCTGTCACTTGGGAGAAGAGACCAGCTCCCTCCTCTGTACAACCTCCTTTCAGGTAGTTGTAGAGAGCAATGAGGTCTCCCCTCAGCCTCCTCTTCTCCAGGCTAAACACCCCCAGCTCTCTCAGCCGCTCCTCGTAAGACCTGTTCTCCAGCCCCTTCACCAGCTTCGTTGCTCTTCTCTGGACTCTCTCCAGAGCCTCAACATCCTTCTTGTGGTGAGGGGCCCAGAACTGAACACAGGATTCGAGGAGTGGTCTCACCAGTGCCGAGTACAGAGGGAGAATAACCTCCCTGGACCTGCTGGTCACGCCGTTTCTGATACAAGCCAAGATGCCATTGGCCTTCTTGGCCACCTGGGCCACTGCTGGCTCATATTCAGTCGCTGTCAACCAACACCCCCAGGTCCCTCTCCTCCAGGCAGCTTTCTAGACAGACTTCTCCGAGCCTGTAGCTGCATAGGGTTGTTGTGCCCCAAGTGCAGGACCCAGCATTTGGCCTTGTTAAACCTCATGCCATTGGACTCAGCCCAGCAGTCCAGCCTGTTCAGATCCCTTTGCAGAGCTTCTCTACCCTCCAGCAGATCGACACTTCCACCCAGCTTAGTGTCATCTGCAAACTTGCTAAGGGTGCACTCGATGCCTTCATCCAGGTCATTGATGAAGACATTGAACAGGGCTGGACCCAGCACTGAGCCCTGGGGAGCCCCACTTGTCACTGGCCTCCAGCTGGATTTCACAACATTTACCACCACTCTCCGGGCCCGGCCATCCAACCAGTTTTCCACCCAAAAGGAACTACTGATTTGATTTAGCGGTATTTAATTGTATGTTTACTTCTTTTTTATTTGATCCTGCTAGCTAGAAGATCAAAATTATTTAATGATATAAAAATATGCTTTGTTTTCCATTTTAATCCTTCATTGCTCTGCCTTTTACTGCTACGAGAGAAGAACCATTCAGCTGATAGACAACTTTTAAGTTCATGTGTTCGTTTCTGCGTCAGATTATAATGTCTCTAATACAAGCATTGTGAGTGCTTCTGAAATGGTATACTTTTAGAAGAGATGGGCTAATGACACTAATGCAAGAAACAAAGTTTCCATCTACATTGGATATGTTACCCAAAAGGCATGACTGATAAGGTACTATTATCATGTCTTCTAGTTGTTTTTACTTACTTCTAAAGTGACATTAAGCCTTTTGGCAATGATTTTTTGGCTTATTTTATAATACTCTTAGGTTACTGCTTCTGCCTTTTGCTGTTCTTCCCCACCCTCCAGTGCCAGTGAATAGTTTTGCCATTTATTGATGTTATATGTAGTTTGATGTTACAATAGTCATATAGGTGTTGGAGATAACTGAATGTAGATGTTCAAAGTGTTATAGATGTCGTGATCTTTTAAAATTTTTGCTTAAGTCAGTGAAATACCACCTCAATCTAGTTTCAGATCCTGATAAGAAACCTTTTGTTTTAACCTCATGAATATGTTTATACATATACAAGCACGTATTACATATGGTGAAGAAATGAGTAATTTCTTTGTCTAGTGTATACGCCTGTACACATAGTAATGCTGCTTTTTTTAACCAGATGTAAATATACACACACACAAGGCTGCTTGCAGACTCATCATTGAATAAAATAGGTCTCTGTAAAGAACAAGAAATACTTTATATTAACCTCCAAAGTTTTCAGATATATTAAAGCTTTTGCATTGATAGTGACTCAACCTAATCCTCCCATTCCTTTTTTATAATGAATAAAAATTTTATCAAAGTGTAATTTATATCATGCTTGCCTTTGTTTTAGTAAGGCTCACTATAAAGCACTCTAAGATTTGCAGAAAAATCTCTTGCAAATGCTGACAGGCATTTCTTACTGGTAATAAGTGAGTTGTTTCACAGTTTTCTTGATGGGAAGAACCTTGTGGTTCTTTCCGGTCTCTCTTGAATATTTCAGAATTTGTACTCCTACCTCTAGAAAATATAACTATATCCATTTAAAAGCTGCAAGTAATTTAAAAGAATAGATTACTTCTGATAATTGGGAATATATATTTTTTTATCATCAGCTGAAGAAGAGAATTATAATGCTCAGGTCAGTTTTGCTATTACAGGATAATCGGAATTTGTTGTCATTTGTGGAAAATGTTTGTCTCTAACATGATGATGAAAAAAAGAAAAGGAAAAGAAGAAATCAGCAGTTGTTAGACTCTTTCAATCTGTTTTAACCTTTTTTTAAACTGTTTTAACAGTAAATGATTCTGAAATGATATCAAGAAATAGTCTGCTGGTGAAGACACTTCTCCCCACTGTGAGCAAGTATCACTAGAATTCTTTACTGTTCACTCTTTCAGAGGAACAGCAGCACATTTGGGTTGATAACTCTCCTTCTTGGGTTTTAGACAGCCTTTTTCTGTTTTCATTTCCAGTGCCTAGTAACACTGCAACCAGTGTAGAGATTTATTCCCATGCAAAACAGATTGACTTAGGGTAATTTGAATACTCTATGCATGGATAGATTCATTAGGAAAAGGAGGCAAGGCAGAACTATAAAAAGAACTAATAATCTTGCTAAAGGAGCCGTTAATTCCCTGTAGCATTGGAGACATTTTCATTGAAGAGGGGAAAGGAAGGTTGATTTTGCAGAGCCAGTTCAGTCTCCGCAGAAGCATCTCTGTTCTTTGCCCAGAAACAGATCACAGACATGACTTTGTTTGTCTTCTTTAGAACCTTGTTTGATGTGCTTGGACCATTTCTGGCTTGGTAGCTTCGAACAGGCTCACAAAAAGGCTGAGGCTGGAAAGGACCTCTGGAGGCCATCCTGTCCACCCACTCTGCTCGGTCAAGGTCACCTAGAGCCAATTGCCCAGAACTGTCTAGACACTTTTTTAATATCTCTAAGGATGGATACTCCACAACCTCCCCAGGCAACCTATTCCGGTGCTCAGTCACCTTCACAGTGAGATAGTGCTTCTTGATGTTCCGAAGTAAGCTCTTGTGTTTCATTTTGTGCCCGTTGTCTCTGACTGAGCTCTACAGAAAACAGCCTGGCTCTGGCCTCTTTGCACCCTCCCTGCAGGAATATATATATATATGATCCTAGATTGCTCTTTGCTCCAGCTTTTCCCCTCATCTCTGGAACAATAGCGTTTAGCTCAGGAGAAGTACCGTGTGCTTTTATGGTCTGCCGCGCTGTGTAAGCAGAGCACGCTAAATCAACTCACTTAGAAAAAGCTGAGAAAAACCTTCTTGTCTGCAGTTTGTCATTCAGACTTTTTGCTACTTAAGTGACTCTTGTTTCACAACATTCCAGTACTAGATAGGAATTCCAGCCACATGTCGGGGCACTTTGATGCTGTAGCGGTGTGGATACTGCATTGGTGCAAACAAATAGCAATAACCTAACATAACATGAGAGAAGAGAAAAGGACAGGTCACAAGTGAGCAGTCAGGAAAAAAAATAAATTAAAAAATTTATAGCAGGACCACAGTTAAAAAAATAAAGATCAAAATATCCAGAAAACTCAGTGGAGGCTAGTTTTCTGCCCCTTCTTGTGTGCGTGCATGTGTATATTCATCGCTTTAAAATTTTATTTTAAAGGCATTTAGGTATGTGGCTGGTACTTCATGATTGTTTTCCTGTGATAGAGACATATTTATTATTCATTGCTATAATTACTGTGTAATATTTTATACTAAAAGTTGTTCACATTGCACAACCAGGAAATGCTTAGGAAGTGGCTGATTTAACTGTTCTATTTTTAACTCTGTACCAAATTATAGGGAACAGCATTAGGACTTTTATACTTGTAGCGTCTAGTATGATTTCCTTCCCCATGCTGGTCAGTATATTCTCATGAAACTTGAAATGTCATTTTTCCAGAGCTTCTGTACATAAATTGTTTATAAAATAAAGATTTTTACCCGGAGTTTTAGTTATTGCGGGCTGTTTCCAAGGGGACTGTGTTTCAGGATTCTCCTAACGCTTTTATCACCCAGCTTCTCTGATCAAGGAAGTAATTTATTGCTGATTGCAGAACTCTTGAACTCAGTCTGGCAGCTGCAGTGTGAAACTTCTCTGATCCAGTCTCCTCGTTACTTATTTACATATCATTTGAAATGATTTTCAGGGCTGTTTGAAAACCTCTTGACATTGCATTATCCGTGTTTCAAATCTTATAGTGATTTGGTTTTTCCTCTCTTTGTATTACAGATAACAGACGAGTAACTTTGGAAAGGTCTCGTTCTCGCCACAATGGAACAATTGCAGCTATATGACTCTTCTGATGCCAAAGAATTAGTGAATTGTTTTATTTACAATTAAATGGATGTACTTTGAGAAGAGTTTATCATGCAAATTGGCAATGATCATAAAGGAATACTGGTATTGATTAAATGAGAAGATGTATAAATATTATGTATTTTAAAAGCTGTTGCTAAATAATCCATATACTGTATCTTATTACCCCAACTACCAAGATCTGTAAACAGTGTTAAACAATAGGTTATTACCTTATTTTCTTATATTCTTTTTTTTATCCCCTTTTTAATTTTTTTTTTTTTTAAAGCTGGCAACTCATGTGAAAAGAGTTGGGGATTTCTAGGTTATGTTTTATATGGGTAAGAAAATACAAATTTGTTGAAAGAATGCAGCTGTGGATTCCATTTACAGTCTGATTTGGACATGAAAAAATAATGAACTTGTATGTTAATAAATTCAGAGATGAGCTGATCTACATTATCAGAATCTTTTTTGTAACCATAAAAAAGCAACGTGTAGCCCCAGTCAGGTTGCTGAAAATCATATCTCAATGTTAAGCCTGGGGGATTCAGCTGTTTTTGCTGCAAGTAGGATATACCACTTATCTACGCTTTTGGTGATATGATGTATAGTTACTTATCACTGCAAAAAAATAAATAAAATGGAGCATAGGATTTTACCAAAATGTAATGATATCAAGGGCAGAATAAGTTTTTAACTCTATCTAAGGAGGGATTTTTCTAATTATGCACTTATATATTCTTTATAAAGATATTTGGAGGAAAAAAATGATTGTCCTATTTTAATTATGCTAAAAATACCTTTGTGTAGGTTTTTAGAGACAAGCTACATCATGAAGTTATTCAGAACTGCCTCTGAGTTTTTCTTCTGTTTCTCAGGTAAAATATGTAGCGGGATCTCCACTAGTGGGTTTTAGTGCTGAGGAAGTTAGCAACTAAGAATCAATTTTCTACCTGGAGCACTATCTAGCAGTGATCAATGATTGCAGCAGTCTGATTTTTTTTGGGAAGCTCCTCCCGTTCTCCGTGGTATAGAGGCCCCTGCACTGCAGTACCTCAGGTGAGCAGTCAGTTCAGTAGCTGACACTGTTTATGTTCTGCCACTCAATGGGAAACTCTTGTTCCCTTTTCTCCCCAGACTCTAGTTGAATGTACAGTGTTTGGTGTTCAGGTCAGTCTTCACCATCCTTTTTACTAAAAATTCATTGCGTATCTGGATGGGATGGAAGATTTTAAGTGGGAGTTCCAGTGGGAACTACTCATATGTTGCTCAGCTATGATATTTAAGAAAAACAGGATACAATGTAGTAGATGGCACTTGTTCACAAATTATTATTACTTTTCACTGATTGATGAATCATTAGGAATACTTCTATTGCCTGGTCTTGTGGGGAAGCTTTTTTTTAAATGTTGTATAAAGAATATTTGGAAAGTAATTTGTCACATTGTTTTCTGTGCACAAACTGCTAGCTCTAGAGGAGCATTTGATACTGGGGCAGTGTAACTTTGCACTACTGCTTGAGCCAAGCATCTTTGTACAGTAGATTCTTTTTGCTTCTCTGTTAGGAAACTCTTAAGACTATCTCAATAGTTTGGGATAAATTCTCACACTTCCAAACTATAGTGATCAATATCCAATTATTGTAAGAAAAGGTACAGCTCCTTTTCAGTCTAGTATTGAAATATATGTATATTTTTTAATTGTCGTCAAAGGAAACAGGGGGTTTGCCCATTGCTATAGGAATACAACTCTGAAGCATAGTGAAATGTCTGCTGTCAACTAATACTCTTCCTAAATTGTTTAGGGTTTTTTGTGGTTTTAGTAACAAACTAAAGAATTGTGTGGTACTTCAGGGGGTAAAAATGCATGCAACAGGATTCTGTCTCCCTGTTTATCAGTAAGACATACAAATAATTATGTCAATATCAACCTTGGGTTTAAGCATTACTTTTAAAATGGAACTATTAAATTTACAGTTATGTGCTTAATTTACAAAGCCAGTTTGAAAGGATTATGTTCATAATGTCTATATAAAATTGTTCTCCAATCAACAATGTCTTAGAATTCAAAATCTAAAATGGGCGTTCTGCTGGGATTTACAAGTGTTGGTATAATCTTTATATGTGAAAACTCAAAAGCTCACAACAGATTCTTTATACTGTAGAAGTAATTACTTGTGCATGAGTTTATTTGCATAGGTTGTATTTTTTTTTTTAAAGCTCTCTGAAAGCTGACTACAGATTTTCAGGAACCAAATCTTAGGCAAAAAAAAAAAGGCAAATCCAGAATAACATCATCATCTGATACTTCTATTTTACTACTATTTTTTCGTATTTGAAACATTTATATGATTTAATGGACATATCTGTTAGAACAAAGGTGTCTTTCAAAGGAAAACTAGTTTAGAAGATAATTTATGTAAATATAGGGTGCTCGTATTTATGAAGTCTAAAATATTTTCTGAAATTGATGCTGGTCACTTTGTCTTTTGATAGTTTTTCAGTCTATATTAAATTGCAGATATTTTTAATGTTTTTATTGATCTAATTTTCAGAGTTGTCACATGTTTATCTAGAAGAGTAGAAGAGTAGCACCTTTTTCAGAAATGCACTTGCCTTATTTTCTAATTTTAAAAAATGAAGTATATCAGTTAAATTATATTTGTATTCAAATTAATCCCAGAAAGAAAATTGCTGGAGGCTTCATACATAAATTTCTTACTAATTATGTTTCACTATATGTCCTCTGAGACATTACATGAACAATATACCAGCACATCTGTTTGCATTCACATTTTACCAGTTACAAGTACTGAAGAGGTATTGGGTTTTTTTATGATGTTACACTGTTTACATTTCTTACTTTATTTAAGAGGATGATAATCTTACCTTTGCAGTGAATTGAACTAAATTTAGAATTAATACAGGAACAAAATGTTTAAATCATACACAAATATACACCTTTGTTGCTCAACTACTGGCTGTACAGATCAGAAATATAAAGACGCTAGACACTTTTTGCTCAAGTTTTAGGCGGTTTACTGAGGAAAAAAATGCAACCAAGTTTGTCATGTATGTTTGTTTGTGATTCAACCAATATCCTTTCCCAGCACATAAGTGATGTTTGGTTAAGTGGTAATCATATTATGAACTGATGCTAAAGCCAAAACAAAATTAGTGCCTCAGAGGGCATTGACAAACAGCTTCAGCAAGTATTCCCAGAAATAGTATTATATAATTTGTTCTGCTTTTAGACAACCATTGTCAATGTGAAAAATGTTATCTAAAATTGTTTGTACTTTCTTGAAAATTGATTCAAATGCAAGCATTCCCATAGTTCCCTTCTGTAATAAGCAAATAGTTATGAATATCTGTATATTTTTGCATTTTTGTGTGTGGTATATGTACTACCTCAGACAAATGCTGTAAAACCCATAATATTTTCATGGTTTCTATCCAAACCACAATTCATCAATGACCTACTTTAAATTCATCCCGCAGTATAAAAATGGTTTGCAAAATTCTGAGAATCTGGCTGAGTTTTAGGTTTGGCTCTGGAAATCCTCCTATAGCTTTCATTTAGAAAACTATGTAATGTTCAGCTTTTGCATCCCTCAGGCGATACCTGCTTTGATGGGTGAATTTACTACTTCCTATACTGAGAATGACATAGCTAGTAAATATTTAAAGCTGGTAATAGTTATGTGGGAGCAAACTTACCTGTGTATGTAAATTGCTTCTTATCCATTAAACAAAGGCTTGGCTGAATGATACTTCAATGTTTGCCTTCAAATTGCTGAGAGGTCGGGCTTAACAAATGCTGAGATAAAGCATTGTAAAGCCCACCTCTTATGTGCCATACCGTATTTGCAAGTTATTGATTTTAAAATAAGTCTTGTAAGGAACTTCTACATCTCTCTTTCTGCAGTACCTACGCACACGCCCACGCATGCACACAACATGTAAATAAATAATAATAAAAAAAAAAATCACAGCAGATAAAGCCAAATCCCTCAGCTTCAGGTGTCTCAATTTCAGATCACATATTGCTTTTGTGCACAAGGAAGAGAGTTGTGTAAGTCTGTGAATTCTGCAGCCCTGCAAGCTGTCACTCAGCACCCACTGATGTCATTAGAAGAATGTTAAAGGAGAAAGATTGGTTCTTGCAGTGCTTCTTTTAGCACTGTTTGAGGTGATACATATGCCACAGAATGTGAACAATGATCTATTACAGTTCAGTCAGTCTGCTCTCATGCACCATTTGGTTTCCCTTTTGGAAGTCATACAACTCCTGATGCCAAAAAAAAAAAACGAAAAAAAAAGAAAAAAAAAAAAGAAAAATAAAAAAGTGACAAAACTCATGCATTTCTATTTTTTAAAAAAGCTCTGTGTTTGTATGTAATGTTTAAAATATAGGAATTTGATGAAATCACAGCCTGGCCATTGTTAATCCATGTATTCTGAAAACTGTAATAAAGCTATACATAACATGATTTTGCTAGGTGCGCCAATGTTTTGCTTGTTTATAATGATTATTACCTATTGAACATCATCACCTCAAAATCAGTTTTTGTTATATAAAATTATCACACTGAAATTAGTTTCCATTTTAGCTCACTGACCTTTTATGGTTCTTTTGGGTTTTTTTCCTCTAAGGTATCAAGTGTATTTGACTTCAGTTTGGGGAAAAAGATGCCTTTTCTAAGGGAGGAAGTCTTTAAAAACGAAATAACCAAAAAGTAAATCATAAAAAAAAATCAACAATAGTAAATCATGGTGATACCACTATATTTTTACAAAAATAACAATAAAAGGGAATCAATAAACATATGTCGTGGGTCCATATTTATTTTAAGTGGCTGGATTCCAGTGTAGGCTTTTTAAGGTAGACATGTGGTCAGTCAGTTGTTGATGTTTTCCAAATTACTTACTTCACCTGGTCACAAAATGGTCTTAACAGAATAGAAACTTGACAGATTTTACCTTCAAAACTGCAGCTAAACCAATGTAATGATGTCACCACAGTGGACTGGACCACACAACAGCATAGAGAGCATTGAATTTCTGCAAAAAATACCGATGTTTCTGATTGAATAGGATTCTAATGAATGCGGTCAGCACTGTTGATATAATACTCAAGTAACTTTTTGCATGTGGAAGAGATATACCAAGGGATGGTCAATGGCATTACCTTATTTTTAATGAACTATTTGATATACAGTGATGCAATAGTAGTTTATTTTCTTATGGGATTAAGATGAAAAACCCAAAAACTTCTAAGTGCCAGTTGTAAATGATTGTCGTGATTTAGAAAAATGTACTAATGGTTTCCTACATCTACCATACTCTTGTTCCTTATTTTCAGGTTCACGTTCTTGACTTTCTAGTGTGAGGGTTTGGAATTGCCATTATCTTCTCAGATATTTTTGCCTTGGGGAGGCTGGCAAACAGAATTTGTCCTGAAACAAGCAGCAGGTATCTTTATACCTTTCTCAATGGTAATTCTTTCTGTTGCTTCCTTACATACTTAAGAAGTCCTGTATTGATAGCAAGTTCTGGCGCTCTGCCACATAGATTTTTTTCTTACGTTTGGATACTTTCTGTAAATCTGAGCACTACTCCTCCCCTCTATTATTTCTTCCAGTCATTATCTCAAAATTAGTCTTTTGACTTTTTTTTTTTAAGGAAGTCAGTATTACTGAGCTGTAGTAAAATTATAAAAATATTCAATTGATTTGCTCAGAAGTATTTGATGGGTACTTAATGGCTGTAATTAATCCCTTTCAATAGACGTGAAACTAAGATTAAGAAGAAAAATCCAAATAAGGGATTTTTTTTATTTTTTTTTTTTTGGTAGTAGGACCTGAGCAATGCCATGAGCAAACACTAATTTAGTCCTCTTGAACTCACAAGGTACTGAAAGCTGTTTATTTGTGTTAGTGCAGTAACAAGACCAACCTAAGGAACCTGTCTGAGACATGAAGGATATCTTAGGCACCATGCTAACAAAATCACACTGTGCTTTGGTTTTAACTAGCTTTCATCCTGTCTGCTCAGGGCACATGCAGAGCAAGGTTGCATCAGCTTGCAGCACCCTGCTGCAGGTGCACTCGCAAGGAGGCAGCAGCAGAGCCAGGTCTTCAGGAGAGATTTTTTTAAGGGCAATGCCCGCAACTTTCTTCCATTTAAATATTTGATCTCTCAGTCTTGGGGGACAAATTATCTGTGAGGCACACATGACTGAAAAGCCCTGGCAGTGCTTATCTGCTTTATAAAGTGCCTGAGTCCTTAATAAAAATTACTTAAGAACTAGTCCCAATGAGGCATTGGTCAGATCTGGTGCAAACGTATTTTAATTCTCCACTGACATTACACCAACAATGTGTACCCACTCCTCTGACCTGTAGAAGTTACTCCTGCAACATTCAGAATTGCAGGTCTTTAAGCAGTCTGAGACTGACTACTAGGATGACTTGATGAATAATTATCAGACTGGCAATTCAGCGGTGTCAGAGATTTATGTCAGGCTGTTATTGGTTGAGTACTTTGGTGGTGCAGATACCCTGAAGTGACTGAGAAGACCATTTATGGAAGAAATAAACTGTGGAATTCTGCCAGTGTGTTATTCGTGGAGCAGAAGAAGAGCTTACGCTCTTCCAAGCAGTCTGCCCAATGAGTAGCCTTTTTTGCAAAGGTTTTTGAAGCATGAGAATAAACTGATAATGATTGAGATTGTGATGACTTGTTTTCACTCAGAGATTTTTAGCTTATCTCAGAATATTATTGCCAGTCAGGTACAAAGCTGAGTAGCAGTGTTGCAAAATAAGTCAGTTGTCATGGCATCATTAAGTCTAAATAAATATTTTACTTCCTGTTTATGAAAAGTGCAAAATTGAAAAGTGTAAACTGGTAGGGTTAGACACTATCTACAGTGGTGAAAATAGTGTCTTTTTTTTCCTTCCCCCAGAAAGTAGTCACAGAAATTGAAATCCTTAGAGTTCTCATACTTTTGAGAAAAATTATTGATGTAAAACATTTCACCATCAAATGAACAGCTGAAAAAGCTGGCATTTAATTATTATAAGTGAGAAACACTTGGAGAAAAAAATATACAACTAATGAATGAGAAGGATGTGGAAAGAAGATCCACAGGAGTCCAACAGTGACTCTTCTATTCTCTGTTGTAGTTTTCACTTTTTAATCCAGTCTTATCCAAGTGAAGACCCAAACCACAGACGTGCAGAGCAGATTGGCCCGAGCACTGAGCTTCAGCAGGAGCAGTTTGAGGAGGCAGATCTGTCTGCTCATCATGCTGTGCTTCTGGGAAGTCCTGTTATCTGCCTTCAGAGCAGTGCAGGAGGCATGCATAGCATTTTGATTGGCAGGTCTTGGAAGGGAATTTTAGACAGCAAGATGCTGCTGTAGGCCAGTTCCCTGCAGGGCAGGAAAACAAAGCAGGGGGAAGGGAATGCTCCCTGGCATCTTGGATGCTGCCTGAGAAGCAAGGAGCTGTAAGTCATGGTTCTACACTGCAGGCTTAGGCAGGCGTTATTACAGCAGTTTGTTTGCGTGTTTCAGCTTTCTCTGCACTGTAAAGGTTAAGAACAATTTAAAAGCAATTAAAGAGGTGATTTTTAGTTACATTTGAACAATGTGAAGGAATTCTGTGCAATACAGGATCCTGAAACATAAAGCTGGTAGTGATGATCCTTTGATTCTGTTCTTATCCCAACTACTAACCTAGAGCAAGTAACTTAGACTCCAACTTTAATTTAATCACCTTTAAAGTCAAGATAGATCAGCACAACCTGCACAAGATTATGCTGCTATGAGCTTGATTTTTGAAAGGCTGGCAAAGAAGTTGTTCCTTGCGTTGACCGGATAAATTGGACCAAGTTAATGTTGTCTTCCCTCTCCTAGTTAAGACATAGCAGGTTTCTGTAGTTAGCCTGCCAACTGACTTACATTCCCTCAGCACTAACACACGTAGAATTCTGAACGGTGAGTTTCTGTGGGATGAAAATTATTGAAAATAGTAATGTACTCAGATGAAATAAAACACATTTTGTTGTTACAACCTGCATGTGTTGTTTGAAGCAAAAGTGTGTATTGCTTCTCTTTGTTTATCATTGAGATATTGCTGCTGTAGTGATATGTAAGTGTCTATCACGTATACAATATGTTGCACAATGTTAATGCTTTCTGTATTGATTGACTCAGACCAATATTCCTCATAAGCAGTAGGAAGTCTTAAAGCCTGATGCAGATGCTGGAATGTGATTATGTTATGATGGAATGGAGCTTATTCAGCAATCCTCTGATTATTAAGGTAATGAGGGTAATTTATAGTCTCTTATGACCTACTGGTAACAGAAACAAAAATGTAAGTGTTAGGGGAAACAAAATCCTGCTTCAAGAGCGAATAGATGCAAAAGCACATCAATTTTTGTTACGTAGCAATAAGATACAAAATGTAGCTTGTGTAATTTATAGAGAGCCTTAATTAGTTCATATTTGGATCTTTAGGTCTAGTTAATATGCCAAGCCAGACGTCCAAAATGCTCTTCAGTTTAGTGTTATTAGAGTAGTTACCAAATGTATTATTGTAACGCTTATGTGTACTATAGTCAATCATCTGGATGCTGCTGTGTAGGTTATGCATGTTAAGCCTGGCTGTGCTGATTTCAGGCCGATATTGTGAAACTGAATGAGATAAATGGCAGCTTTTCTGTGGACTTAAGAATCATTCCCCAGCTATATGTCAAATTATATATATATAATTGTAATGAAACATCAAAAGCAAAGTTTCTTCATATAAGAAATTCCCCAAAACATATGCAAGTGCCACACACAAATGCCTAACTTTATACATTTTGATTCTTGAAGCATGATAAAGTTGTTTTTAAGAAAAGATAATATCAATTGTAAGAGCTTATTGAAATTTGTTGCTCTCTTTAATACTCTTTATATGCTGATAGAATATTTATTGTTTTATGACATAATGTTTTTCATCTCATTAGTTCCTAAAAGTATCTCATTCCCCACATTTAAATACTTTTATTCTGAAGCTTACAGGTAAGCTTAGTTGTGGTATCAGGTGGATAAAATTTATTTTCTAAATTAGTTATCAGAAAACTGAGCATGGATTCTGTTTGGGAGAAAGTATTTCCAAGTATCTAGTTCCCATGTATTTAACTAAACATAATGGAAATGTCTTTTTGAATCATGTGCATTATGTTTGCACGGTACAGTTACTTAACAAAAATTAATAACCTGTAGTTATTCACAACAACGTAACTTAATAATTACTTCATTATAGCATTCCTTCCTAACTGAATATTCAAAGTATGCATTGGTAGAAAAGAACTAACTCCAGCTGAAGTGAGTGGGAGACAAGCATGTAACTTTTTAATAGCTAAGGATATACAAAAAAAGGAAGTGGAATGGTGATAATCAGCTGTCAGTCTCAGCTCTCAATCATACTGGTAAAAATATCTCAAGGAACATGATTTACACTGGAAAGCAACATTTGGCATAATGAATAGTGCCAGAAAGGATAGGAAAGAAATAATGAGGAAGAACAAAATACATATAAAATAGTGTTATAAAGTGATTTATGAAAGGTGATGCTTCAGAATGTAATGAAAATACATAAATGCTTCAAAGAGAAAACGTGGAAATTGGTCACACAGAGAGAGAAAGCCTGCTATATTAAGGAAGAAAAGGAGCAAACTCACAGCATATGGTTAGTTTTATCATCTAACACAAGGTGTTGCTCAGCTATCATCCTTCAGTTTGCAGTATGAAACGCCAGTGTGTTTGTCCATAACGTTAATATTATTGCACAGCCTGTGAAAGGTGCCAGTGCGGGAAGGGCAAAGGGAAGGGGTTAATGTGCTCGATCAGCCAGAACTGGGTCCCAAATGTATAAATTGCATTTTTACAATATAACCATTATTTTCTTGCCTGCTATGACTTGTTGGTCATCTGTAGGCATTACTGCGACAGCACTTCACTAACAGAATTCAGCCCACCTCTGTGAATCATATACCAGGTGTAAGTAATTTCTTAAGAAAACACTTCAGAAATGCTGTAAACAAACAGGTTTCTTAAATATCAGGTGGAATTAGATAACTATTTAAAATGTGGAAGCAGGAGAAACTGCTTTGCCAATATAATATTTCTGTATTGTAAGATTTACATACATGCTGAAATGAGGTGACTTAGCACTTTTTTAAACTGGAATTCTTCCAGAATATGATCATAGAATTGTTTAGGTTGGAAAAACCCTTTAAAAGCATCGAGTCCAACCCCTAATGTAGCACTGACAAGCCAGCCCTGAACTATGTCCCTAAGCACGATGTAACCATCAACTGGAGTACGCTCAAGTTACAAAAGGGGGCTAGAACATAGCTATATTAAATAATTCAGCAAAATCTATTTTGGGTGCTTTGGGGGGCTTTCTGCCTCTGTCCTGAATATTTTCTTCCTAAATCATTTAATTTCCATAATCTTTTACCGCAGCAATCATTTAAGGAAGCTCTAAATCGTGGGCAGTATAATCCCTTTTACACAAAGGAACAATTTAAAAAGGATAGACTTTGTTGTTACGAGTTTCAGTGAGCTGTATCAGGGAAGTGTATTTTACCTTACGTTTAGTTACTGTGTTTGCCTTGAGCTCACAATGTGTTTTGCTCTGTGAAATCTCAAGCATTCTTGATTCCTGCGTTTGACAAAGAATGGACATAGTAGATAAAAGGTCTCTTGATCTACTCCCTTGTGTTGTCTAATGACTCATTCGGACTTGCAGCTACTTATCTGTGAGGTACATAGACCAAAATCTGAGGGTCAAGCACAATTTCTGGTGAAGCAAAACTTCACATACTAAATGTAAGCAGAGGGGAACTTGGAATGGAGCAAAAGTGCATCTGTTGAACGTTTTTGCTGATATCTTTGGTTTGCTTGGGCTGCTAGAAAATTTTGGCCTTTGAATAAACTCTGTTTATGCACATAATTAAAATACCTGGTAGAAGAGTTACGCTAGGTGTAGTCTTAGCTATTGCTCACTCCTAGGATTATTCACCTATGGTTCTGTTGTTACTCACTAATTTTGCCCTTATTGGTTTTCGGTTTGAGCCAGATTGATGAACACTATTACATTTGAAAAGAGGTGTACCCTGCCAGTTCCAGATAGTGTCAGTCATTGATTTCAGTTAGTAAGAGACAGCAGTCACTCCTGATGTATTTCAGCAGGGGAAGCCTTTAAAAGGTAAGTTCTGCTGTGTCAGCAAAACTAGATTTTTATAGTAGTATTTTGTATAATCAAGGGACTAAATTATATAGAACGTAAATCTGTCATCATGAAGTTATTTCCATTACAAAGTATACTAGTTTTCCTAAATTAATAAAGTGTTTACTCCTAATGAAGACATAACCTGCACTTCAGGTACAATTCAGTACCTACATAGTCATCCTTTTCTTCCGTTTTGATTTTAATCTGATTTCTTTCATGGAGGATCAGTTGCAGGCGCCCGAGTCTAAAAAGGAGCAGGTGTGAAAGATCAGGTAATGCCTGAAGCCCAATTTAAACCAGGAGGTTTCTGTTGAACTTCAGGTTTTTTTCACTTGTGGAGTAAATTCAGAAATCTTTTGCTTTAGCCCTGTGTTTCATACACTATTCTTATAGTTAGTTTGGCTCTCTTTCCACAAAATTTAATTTGCCACCGTGGTGGTTGCCCTTTGCAAATCAGAAAATGGAAGTTATCAGTGAGTATCTGCACTACACGTTTTCAGACTGGAAAAGCAAGGAATATCCAACAGAATACGTGGAAGAATTTTCTAAAGATACAAAATTCAGTAAAAAAACAGTGAGACTATGTCCTCATAATTGTCATGGAAGCAACCATCTTCAGCCCAGTGAACCCTGCACATTGGTATATGCTTTTAAAATATTCTTTTGTCTCTACTCTGTGAAAAATGACTATTACTTAAGGTATAGAGATCTCATCCACGTAGCTGCCTGTGTTTCTTTTTCTGCAAGCTAACAGTCTTTTGCAATATAACTGTTTTCTCTTTCTCGCTTGCCGGCATGGTTTTGTGAACCAGCGATGCTGAGGTAGGCACAGTGGAGAGAAATAGTCAGTTTTATGGACACCTCACGAGGAAGCAGAATTGACCACAAGAAAGATTGACAGGAGTGTCATTAGTTTATTGATGCAGCCTGCTAGGAAACAGAGCATTGTATCCTGCACGTGGAGGACTTGTTACTTAGAACAAGGGACACAGCAAGGTAAATATGCGTGGGGGGATGAGAAGTTGTACGTTCTCTGTGTCAGTGAGCAATGACAAGGATTGTATTCACCAATGATACAAGGTTAAAAGAAGCAGGGGTTTATATTTCTCAGAAGACAATGCTTATTCTGGCAAAATGTAAATACATCAATCTATAACTGCCCCGCAATGCGTGATGTGAATAATTATTTTGGCCCTAATTCATTTTTGGTGCAGTTTAACGTTGGTGGAATTAAAATCCAATCCTTTAACTATAGATTTTCTCACCCCTAGAAAAAATGCTTCCATCTGGTTAAATGCCCTTCCTAGAAATTCTTCTCAGTAAGAACGAATCTTGTTCTGAATATGTCAGCATTAAATGTATCTGAAGCCACTATCTTACTATAAAACTATTATTTTTATACTTAATGCTGGGACCAGCCTTTTTGCAGCATTTTTTCTACAAGACGGTGTATAAGTATCCAGCACAGAGACTGATTAAAAAGTTTTCCATATAGCTTCTAGCTGGTTGCAATTTAGAATATGAGTTGCTATACTGAGATGCTGGAAATGGTAAACAGTATTTGCATTTTGTTATGAATATTTTGCATAACTTTAAGGATGTTTTCTTTATCCCCAAGTGGGTCTATTTTGAGCCCATAATGTACTGTGAAGTTTCTGTAACATAGAAAAATTTGTTGAGCACAAACGGGCCAGTATCACAGCAGACGTAACAGCATTCAAGCAAAGAGTGTTTTGCATCAGAAATGTGTATACATTTGCATTTTTGATGCAAAAATCTACTTAATCAGCACTGCAAATGAAGCCCATAACTGAGTCAGTGCAGAATTCTATGAAATTGAAAAGTTCTGTGTAATTTCTGAAAAACAAAGTCTATTTTGCACAACTCTAACTATAGCTAATATTTAAACCAATTTAATCATGAGTGAACATGGCAGAAATACTCTGAACTTCCTTATCATTGTAAGTTTTTTATGTCCTTAGCTCTGTGGAGTATACTTTTTTTTTTAAAAAAAAGCCTTTCTTAATTAAACATTTATCTTATTTAATTGCTAGGAAAAGTAAAAGCGCGGAAAGATTGAGATCTGAATTTTAAACATCGTGATTTTAGGCATGTTGATTTTGTTCTCAGTTTTAGATGCTTAGAGAATTATGTTGGGGGAAATTTGGCACACAAGGTTCCTGTTGAAAGCTAAAGGTGTTGCAGCTGTCATCTAAGGCAGTTGTTTGTCTCACAATCGAGATGTCTGTTCTAGAGTTTTCTTCAGAAATGCATCTATGATCACAGTCCGCAGTTGGCTAAGAATTCTGGAGGTCTGTTCCCTGAATTCTGACTTTTTAAAATGTTCATTTATCCATAATAGGTTCTGTTTCCTAGCACTTTTGAGTCACCATGAACTGGTGGTCTTCTGAGGTGGTTACTACCTGGAAAAGGAAGTGACCTCTATCCCAAAGCAGCTATTAATCCAATTGATGGTTATCTTCAACTCTTGTTTCTTTTGGATGTATAATTTCTTTCTTAAGCAATATCTTGCTAGTGGTGATTTTATTGATTGATTGATTGATTTATCTACTTAATTTGTTAGTTAGTTAATAAGGGTCTACACTACCATAATTCAGCCAGACTTGCAATTTAGTCTTACCAGAAGACTGACTAGGCAATGCAGACTGAACAACATATATATTATATCTAGTATCAGTCTCATTTCCCTGCGATGAGGAGATTATAAATGTGTGAAACTGGGAAGGACTCTTCCTGCAGGTAAATGATGAACATTCTTACCTACTGGCTGACAGAAAGTATTTCTTGCTTGTTCTCCAAAAAAAAGAAAAAAAAAAAGAAAAAAATTAAAAGTTCCAGTTTTTTAAACTGAGATTATAAAATAAAAGTGAATTTTAAGGTTGAATCAAAGGAAACATGTTTATTTTTAAGTCAGCAGTGGTAACTGTACTAATATATTTTGAATCTTATGCTTGCGAATTCAGGGGTTGCATTTCTAAACAACATTATAAGTAAAATAGGAAATCTCAGTCAAATGTCAGGCTTCTTGTCTGTAAGGTATTTCCACTCTTTAAGTATAGTGCAGAATGTCACTGTCATTCCAATTAGTGCAGCTGATTGGTATTAAATTTGTTTTGTTTGACATACTACAATATTTTTGCTTCAAGCCAGACATTTTATACAAAATAAAGAAACACCACATAATCACAACAGACGTTAAGGCTAATCGCAGAAAGGACCTCTGAGAATGTGTAAAATGGAGGAAACCAGCTTTCTAATTTTTGCAGTGTTTCAGCTATTTTATTTGAACAATATTAAAAGGTATTTTAGGAAAATACAGAGATTTAAACCATAACATTTAAATTCATATTTCCCTAATTTACTGGACTGTAATATTATTCTTACAACTTTTCCCTATAAATACATTCATTTTTAACACAACTAATTTCTCATTGTAACTTCCTTGCTTAGGAAATTGGGAAGCAGAAAAGTAAGATTCTTAATGTTAGTCCCTTTGCTCTTAACTGTCTTCTGAATTGGTCTTGTAAGGCTTTAGGATCCCACGATCTGTCAGCTACTCATAGTCGAGTAGCTGTCCTTCACTGTATGGATTCATTAGCTCATGTGCTGAATTCATCTTATTGACTGCAGAACAGTCTCTGGGAGTGAAACATTGGTACTATAATCTCAAATCCTTAGGCTGAGAGGCATTTACAAATGACTTTCTTTGTTCACGGATAAAAGTGCAGGAAGAGGATCATGAATGCTGGGCAGTTGATGTTTTTCTTAATCTTTATATTCTCCTAATTGTCAGAGTCTTTGTCCAACTGTCTGACAGTGGGTCAGATCATCAACAGTCAAATAAACCTTTGGTGTCTTATGGGGAAATACTCTGTGAAGGATTTGAGAATCTCAATGGTTTGCAGAGACATTTGTGAGCCTGTTTGCAGTTTTGGAAGAGATATTAAAGGCTGAATGTCCATTGAGACTGAGCTGCTTTTTTGCTGCCATTGTCGACCATGCAGATTAAGTGTAAGATATGTTGGCAAGTCACTGGGGAAGAAACGGCAGGAGAGAAGAGGAGGAAGCCTCCATCAACACTGCGTGTTTTTATATAAATAGACTTTTCTCTCTCTTCCTGTCAGTCAGACATCCTCCAGTAAATTCACGTAAGAAACACTTATGCATGCCTAACTTAACATTATACCTTGCAACAGTAGACTCCTATTGAAAAATAAAGCTCAGATATTCCGTCTGATATTAGTGGTATGCAGTAATATCAGGAGAGGATAATTGCTGAACCATAGAAATTCCTCAAACAAATAAGCAGTTTTCCTTCCCAAGTTGACACATCAGTTTAATTACACTGATAATGGAACAACTGTCAATTTTCATCTGCATGACATCTTTCTTGGGACCCCTTTCAGGCGCAAACCTGGGCACCATTTCCATCACGGTGGGCCAGCAAGCTTCAGGAATTCTTTGGTAATAGAATATGTTCTGGAGGAGAATGATAGTAAACATTTTAACTCTAAGGAATGTTAGAAGAGAAGGATATTATACATTGAGAATATTTAGAAGTATTTGTAAAAATAGTTCCATAAGAAGACCTTTCCTATGTTTTGAAGTGGATGTCATGAAAGGAAATTTTCAGATGATAGATTCAAATCTCTTCAAATGTTTCCTACAATATTGTTTATTATACTGGCCATTGGGGGATTATTTTTGTTTTCACTTAGTATGTCTTTCAGAAGTTGGTGCAACTGTCCACATTCTCAACAAATAACATGACATTCTCAGATGTCATTTCTCTGAGATCCAATGATGACCAGAATTCCTACCATCATCATCTTGAAATATTGACAAACTACATCAAGTCTTCCCTCTTCTCAAATGTGCAAAACAAACTATGGAGCTCTAATAAACACAACAGACGGGCCCTTTAAGAGATTCAGCTCAAACCAGAACACAGAAAATATTCTTGTATTTCAAAATTAGCTATAAAAAAAAAAAATCCTGAGTAGAAGAAAAACAATATTACAAGGTGCAGTACATGGGTTACAGCTTCTGTTGGTCGCACTTACCTATAAGGGGTATGAGTTGGAAGAGCCAGCAGGGGCACCAAGAGATTAAAACAGACAAAACCCTTCATTATACAGTTTTCCATAGCTTTTAATAGAAATGATATGTGGATAGTGCAAAGCTGCACCAGGAACTGCTGTAATAGGAATAATAATAATAATAATATATTCTGTAGATAAGCATAACAAAACATCTTATGGGAAGTATGCATGCTCCTTTGTGATGTTATGCTATGCCTTTATGGACTTTTCCATAAGGATATGTATTAAGTCTGGTATATTAAATATATGTCTAATTACTTGTATTTTTAGTGGCTGTTGACAGAATTTATTCCAGCAGCTCTACTTACTTGTGCAGAAGCTAAGATACTCTATTGTCTACTGCATGCAAAGTCTACATCTGTTTTTGTTCCATTTTGCTGCCATGTAGCTTTCGTATAGCAAGTAGGAGTTACTTTTTTCTGTCAGAACACATAATCATCCCAGGTTAATTCAGAACTTTCCTTCTTTCTCCCAGCATTACCCTTTTACGTTCATTGCTTCCTTTGTTTTGGGTCACTGGGCCAGGCTTACTGTCTTGTTATCAGAGTTTTACAGTTCATAGTCGGAAACCCCTCCAGTTCTTAGCAGATGTTGCAGACAAGAGATATTTAACCACTAGTGCTGCACTGGTAAACAGAGCCATCCTGGCATAAGGTGAAGAATTGCTTTGAGAAATGAAAATGACACAGTAAGACATTTTACTAGGCTTGTCTTACAATTACTTGATATTTAAAAGAACTGTAGTGTACCTCTCCATTGTTAGCCTTTAGTTGTCTCTGGGATTTCAGTCCCACTGCTTTTAGCAGCTCTAATCAAATGCAGCGAACAGCTGATCATGGAGTCATAGAGTCATAAGGTTGGAAAAGATCTTAGACATCATCATCTCCAACCATACCTGTCTACTAGTAAATCATGTCCCCAAGCACCTCATCTACCTGCTTTTTTAAGCATCTCCAGGGGTGGTGACTCAATAATATTGCTCTAAGTACTGTATTCTACAGCAGCACTCTTATTTCACAGAATCGTATATCAGGTCTTTATCATCAGTCTGAACAAAATAATGGTGACTACACAAGTCCTCTGGACTTCTGGTCGAATACAGACTTTATCCAACTAAGTGTCTTTTGCAAAAGATGATTCCGAAACTTGACATCAGACCTTAAGTGCACTAAATCTACAGGGAAGCTGATGAGTCCAAAATCCAGGAAGAATTTATGGCTGAAACTGTTTCTAATAATAGGACAAGATATCCATTGTTTCTGTATAAAAAAAATGTGGCAACATGCTTTTCTGTAACTTCATCAAAAAGCAGTGGCAGGGGCTTTTTCCCAAGGGGTGGAAGAAGTTCAAAGCAATTCATTTCCTCTTGACATTCCAGTATAGCATTTTCCAGTCAGTTATCTGTTTCTGTGCTTTGAATGTTCACCATATACTTCTAGAACTTTTAGCCAAGTTAGATTCTCGGTAGATCCTGTGGACTATTAATAAAATGTAAGTAAATACTAGTAATAAGTAATACAGATCATTCAGAGATGACCTTCCCTGGTGGCAAAGCTTAGTTATTCAAAATCTTCTGGTATACACAAATGATGAAACAGAGGAAAATGATATATGAGAAACAGGTGTAACATCTGGAGAGCTCTGTACTCTTGAGCTATTTGACATGCTCCTTACATCTGCATTTAATACAAGAGTAGAAATTATTACTTATCTTGGCAAATTGGATACGAGAGGTAATTAGATCTGTATTCCCTTGAAATTTTATAAGCTTGTAAAATGAGTGACAGAACTTTACTTTTGCACTTAATGTATTCAAATATAGTTGAAAATTGCTATTACCATTTTAGTGGACTGATCTGTACAAACTGGAAAATATAATCATCTTCAGGATCCAGTTAAATTCAGTCTCATTGCCCTTTACCAGTGCTGCTTTTTGATGCATAAATAGACCAGCAAGTGGGACGCAGTCTGTGGTTCAAGAGGCTTGGACTCAGTTTGTTGCAGTGCTGTAACCTTGTCTGTGACCTTAGAGCCAGATACACAGACTGTCTTAGTATGTTCTAACCTGGTGGTGCGAGATCAACAGCTCTGAGGTAAGCACCTATGCTCCTGTGCAGTGAAGGGAATTAGGAAATTGCATTTACAACAGTCAGCACAAAGAAGGAACATTGTCCACACTAATCAATAGGAAATGATAAAGAGGAGGATGTATATTAAAAGTTAAATAACTTGTCACTTCAGGAGTCTAATCCTGATCTGGGCTTGTATATCTTAGATCAGAATCCTAGCTGGAGTTGAATATCTCTGTCATGTGTTCCAATAATTATTACTGTTTTCTCTTAATACACATGTAAAGAAAGATATATTTCTGCTTACTCTTATCTCCTTTTATACAACAACTTTGTGGCTCTGTCATTTTCTTGAGTGGTGGAAACAGTCTTCCCAGAAGCAGGTGGTAGCATTTATACTACCTTTGTGTTAGCATCTCTCTGTAGTATGTAGTCTCATGCTTATGTTTCCTTCTCCAAGGAATATGTTTATTCAATCCTTTTTTTTTTCCTCTCTGTAAAATGTACAGACAATCCTTTCAACTATTCAACCACTGTCTTATGAGAAGCCCTAACCAACTGCTCGTACTATGGCGAGCTGCTACGCTCGCTGTGTTTCCCGCAGAGCATGATAATTCATATAGTGTATGGCCAGGGAAAACCCACTGGGATACATTACGTAGGAGGGACAGCTTGAATGGGTTTAGATGTGACACCTATGCTGAGCTTCTCAGTCCAGTAAGAGACAGTCCTGAGCGTGTGGTTCTTTCAAGGATGATGAAATGTAGGATTTTGCTCCTCACCACAGTGATTACTAGTGTTATGAAGACAAATAGAATAAAAGTGAATTTTAAATATGTGAACTGCATCAGATTTCATTTCTATTTGTGATGCTGTTAGTCAGGGTAACAGTTCATGGCACTATGTCAGTGTTACCTCTCTTCTATGGATAATTTCAGACTCTAGTGCATCTACTGTGGCACCTTTCACGATTGTCTTCTATAGGAATAAATATAAAATTTAACTACATTTCGTGAAATTGTCTTTGGCCTCCTATTTCCCTGATTTTCACTATAGCAGCCTTAGAAAAAAGATGGAGGAAAAAGAAGAAAGTGTTTACCATTTATCATGATTTTTCTGAGTAAAACATGAGCAGTCGCAGAAGGGACAGGTTTTAGCCACTCTCTATTTTCCAGTTCTGAGTCTGTTGTTCCATTAAATCTTTAATGCAAAAGCTTCATATGCTTATCTGCTTGATTAAGTATATGCTCTTCTTTCATCTTCATCATTAAACTGACAGTAATTACACAAAATTGAATGTGTGACCTCTAGTCTTTGCCCCAATAAGTATACCAGAGAAAGACTGGTTCTACTATAATCCGCTGTCATCGAAGTTACAAAGATTTAGTTCCTCCAATTCAGAGACAGTGATTCACATCAGAAAAAAAAAGGTGCAGATAATTACCATTTATTACCTGCAATACAAATCAGGTCTGAATCCTCTATCTGTGTTGGCATGAAAAATAACCACTACTCAGTGGGGCAAAAGGTGATGACCCGCTGGATAATGAAGTGTCAAAATGAAGCCAGGAAAAAGGATTGACTTTCAAAGTCAATGAAAAGTACAAGGAAAAATAAAACGGTAAATATTTTATTTGTTTCCCAGGATTAGCACTAATTTGCTAACTTTTTTTTTTTTTTTTCCACTTGCTGCTGTTAATTCCCTACTGCAGAATAGGCTCCATCTAAAACCAAGCATATTTGTTGAAAATTGTATCGTGTTGAGAAGGCTTAAAAATATAGGCAGACCTCCATATTATTCAAACAGAGCTGTTCTACTTTCCATGCTTCTGTAAGATTACAAGTTTCAGGTATCACTGACTGTCTTATGGATGAAGTAAGACAGCCCTGCTTCTGTGAAATCATCCCAGGCTTTGACAGTCTGTAGTATTACTGCTGATAATTCTCTACAAAAATCTAGTTCTGCATTGCTTTTTCTAGAAGGGAATGGAGTCATATTATGCTGGGGTTTTGCACAAGAGTCGGGAATAGATGTCACTACAAGCACTTGTCAGGCAAATGGATGTGTCTATATTTAACATTTTGACCTATATATAAAGTGGGTCTAATCAATCACCAATAATTTTGAATTTAAACATTCATGAAAACTAGTAAAATGATGTTCTCAAACTATTTCTGGAGTATAGAATCTTTGATTTAAATTATTCCAAAAGATGCTAGAATGTCACTGGTCAACTTCTAAGCAAGTTTTCAAGAATACAAGAGAATGGAAATCTATTTGCTTTAGCTTGAAACTATTTCTACTAGCTGTTGCAAAAGTTTTGTTTGTCTACATGAGGATTAACTGCTTTGGTTGCTAACTTGCATCGGCTGGCACATAATGAGATAAAGTAACAGCTCAACCTTAAGCTGTCTGTCAGCATATTAGCTGTTCTGTCATGGAATAGGGACTAGCAGAGCAGCTTGGATAAATCAGCTTTTGCAGTTGTCATTTCCTGCTTTATGGAGACTTTATGTTAGAAATATTATATATTGCCTAGATTAGGCATGGATTGATAGCTGTGCTCTCCAGGAATGATGAAGAAATATCAGAGATGATCAGTATCTGCATAGTCAGCTTCTTCCGGCCAGTCACTGCTTTGTGTTCCGTGGGAATAACTCTAACCCATCTCCTTCTGTACAGCTCAGCTCATGAGAGAAACAGTGAAAAATTACATCTCCAAGTGCTTTTGTAATGGAGCTGAGCAGCTGGCAGAACAGAATTCCTGAAAGCACTGCATTGGTTGGACAGGGTTTCTCTGGAGATTTAAGAAAAGAAGAAGGCAACATCAGATTTCATTCAACAGTAAGTTTGTAGAAGGAAAGGGTAAAATAGAAGTGAAGAAACTAAAGAATAAAATTCAGTCTCTGCAAAGCAATGTGAAATGTAGAACTGTGTCGCGGGACTAGAGCAAAGGTTAAACTGGAATCTGCAGTATTGTACAAGTCTTAGCTCTAGTGCATATCAGAGCAAATCAAAGCTCCTGTAATTTAGATGGTGGCAATCATATAAATAGAGTATGAAGACCTCTTCTTTTTTGTAATTGGCGCTGTCTAGCAGGGTTGCACAGCTTACAGGAGTGCTACGTGACTTGGGAAACCAGCTCGCTGTTGGGCAACAGCATCACAGAATCTGACTCAATAATTGTTTGAGCTATGGCATGAGTACCTTTTTTAATTTTCCTAACTTTTCTATTATATTGCATGATTATTTGTAGGAGAAAAAACAGACAAAAAGTTTCTGTAACAAATTTCTCTTAAACTTCAAAGGTATTTCATACTGTCCCATTCTAGTTTATATTGATCTGTGATATCAAATATTGTAATGTCTCCCTTTCCAGTTATCCTTTTATAAATACTTTCATCAGAATTTGCTAGAATTAAAGAATGAACTTCTGTTCTTTTAATCACTTAAAAAAAAAACACTGGCAAGTTTTTCTACAGTGAAATGGACTAATGATATATGGACTAATCATGCAGTTAGGTATGAGATGACTAACACTGTGACCGCAATATTTTGTAGTATTTTACTCATAATGGCTTTTCCATTCCTTGTAAAGTTGTTAGGACATACTTGTGAGAGGAAACAATCCTGAAGAAAAAATCCCTCTATCCACTCCTGCTAATTGGAATGTGTTTCTTTATAATGTGATTGCAAGTAGTGAGTTTGGATTCCCCATGAATCTTTGGTTAAGATCACATTTCTGGCCGCAAAATGTTCCCATTCTGGCATAAGATGATGTTTAGAGAACACCGAAAATCCCATTTGTTGTGACCCCAGCCTTAGCAAATGGCTGTTTAGCAAGAGTTGTCTGAGGATAGGTTGAAGATGTGATAGCTAGCTGGCCATACTTAGCTTTCAAAGCTGCAGAAGATTGTGGTTGAAATCTTGCAATTTAGGATGGACTGGAAAACATGGGCTTTGGTCTTATGTGGTGGGGAAACAGAATAGCATTGAGTCCCACCAGGAGGTTTCAGCATCGTTAAACAAGTAAATGCCACTGAATGAAGGGCTCTGTAACTCTTAAATATTCTCCTCTACAATAGGTACTAGTAAGCGCAAACACCGTGATGCACAAAAATTGAAGTAGACTACATAGGCACAGATTAATTCTATTCAATGCTAACATGCATCCCCTGCATGAAAAAACATTGGTCTTTCTACGACTTTTATATTTTGAGGAACTGGATTATGTGCCTTAGCAGTTAGTTTTCTCTTCCTCTAAATTTTTCAGATAATTTTTACAACCGCTTTTGGAACAGTGAATAAACATCCTCAAATGTGGTATTTGAGTAGCTATGTGCTACACACAATTTCAAGTATAGACAAAAACATATTTAATAGAAAGAAAGAAGATTTTATTACACTAATAATTACATGGAAGTCTGCACCCTACATCTTTTGACTGTTCTTGCCTGTTTTTAATTCTGTTTTCATACCTGCGGGACCAGAAACTGCCAGATGGAAGCTGTCGCTATTGTTTAGAGCACTGACTCAGGTAAAAACAATCCTTACACATAGATCAGTGACTCTAAGGAAAAGCTGATTTCATAGTTGTCCATAAGAAACCTCTGATTTGAAAATGCTGTTTTTCCGTATTAGACACCTGAAGTATGAATATTTCCACCTGTGATAAAAGATGAATAAGCTTTCCCCAGGAGCATCTCCCAAACCCATTCCAATATGTCAATCCAGAGTTCTGCTAAGCAGAGCCTGCCATTCATGCCAAAGTGTGATCTGGTTTTTTAGATGTGACATATGGGCACTAAGATTAAACCTCCTGACTTATCACTTACAAATTAAGCTAGGATTGAACGTCAGACACATCAAAGGGGGTTTTTTTTGCCCACATCATAAATTGAACAGATTTTTTTATGGTATTCTGGCAAGGCACAAATATAAGAATCAAACAAAGCAAAATTGTAAAAAAGTAATACAAGAAATCAAATAGTGTAGGAGCTGAAGCTTGAGCTGAGGGGAATTGATCGGAGTCTCTTTTGTACTTGTCCAAGAATGAAATAAATACTATCTTGCAATTTGCCTGGCAGTGTGCTGGAGAAAAATATAGACGGTAATCTTAACTTAGAATGATAGGATTCCTGACCCCATTTCTTTAAATGCTTATTGTTCTCAGTCTTGGAGCTATTGTTATTTTGCAGATGTAAATGGGGTAAAAATCTTATTTCACTCCATTACTACTTTTTCCACTGCTCATCTGAAAACACATTGAAAATCTGAACTCTCACATCAGGGTCTCAGTATTGCAGGGCACTCAAGTCCCGGGCTTTAAACACAAATAAGTTCTATTGGCTTTAACACTAGAGGTCAGCAGTAAAATGAGAGTGTTTTGACCTCGGTTACCACCTTTATACTATGAGACTCAACTTCATGGTTTTCACAGAAGGTTTTCTAGCATCTCTGTAGAAGCAGAGGATAGCCTATACATTGCAGTTCGAAGTGGGATTTTTTTTGTTTATTTACCTTATTTCCACTAAGCTTTTGAAAGTAAAAGAACATATGGACACTATATATAGGATTTGTTTCTCTCAAAATAAACCAAAGCTACCTGTGGGACTCAACAGAGCAGCTGTTTAAAGATCACATTTTGAACAAGAAATGGAAAACATGATTTCAGGATCATTGTGCAGATTGACAACATCTGTGTTTAATGCAGCATTCTAGGATCACTTTGTTTTTGCAAAAGTACAGGATTTGGTTCAAACCTTTGGGATATAAAACTAATCAAATTAAAGATCAAGCCAGAGCCTGATACTTTAGAAATGGACACTGATGTCATTTTCTGAAGGGAGTGATATTGCAGCTGAGAAAGAAAGTGAGAGAAACTCTGTTGTCATGGCTCTTTTCTCTTTTTGCAAAAGCTGTAGAAGTCACATCGAAGTTATGTTCAGACACTGCTAAATCAACTGCTTAAGCAGTGTTGAGGGATATGTCAAGCTACTTACCACTTTGGCAATCAGCAAAGTCAGAGCTAAATACAAGTATCTGGTTAGTATAATGCTTGTGTCATATGGCAAGTGAAAGAAAAAGTGCTGCTAAGAGTGTACGGTTTGGTGGGCTGAATCCTTCTGATGGTCTTAATGCACAACCCACGCTCTTTTTCCTCTTTGTAATGATCAATGATGAGAAAGCTTTGTTTACATCTTCAGGCATTGGCCATCAGACCGTTTCCCAAAAGAAGCATGAGAAACGTGAATGTTGTAGTGATCCTTGGGTTGAATGGATCAAGTAATTTAAAATTCTGATCAGCATGTCAGGCACTTATGGCGAAGGTTTTTACTGTTTACTCTTTTTTTTCATCTAAATTTCAAAAATAGAGGTCAAAATTTTATAGAACTGATTTATTTAATATTTTAAAGTACTTTTATGAAAGCTTTCTCAATAAAGACATCAAGAGTTACAGAGCTTAGCTGCTATTTCTACGCGCCTTTTTGTCTAAAGGCGTGTCTGTGAATGAGTAATTCTGTAATGAATCTGAAGTGACTGATGATCTCAATCCCTAGAAGATCTAATTGTAGCACCAGCTGAGAAGGCAAACCTAAGCATCAAGGAATATTTTAAAGAATGGTCACAAATCTCCTCATTGATCTAGCCATAAAAAGCAAAGAAAGCCTGATAGTTAGATTTCACCATGGCAGTTAATCTTGTCCTTGCTTACTGTTATCTGTGCCACCATCTGGAACAAAATAGCCATATTCCTCTTGTAGGACCTCTCTTATAAATAACTATGCAACATTAGGAAGTATGAAATAATTTTCTTAATTTTCTATTTGGCATGGGTTTCTAATAGCATGGTATAAACAATGCAAAAAGGTTTGCTTGGAAAGCAATATGTTTCAAGTGTCTGTTTGACCCGTGATCCTAAATAGAACTAAAATGTTGTACAACTTCTATTTCTGTAAATTTTATCTGGCTTAGCCAGCTGATTCAGAAGAAATATTTATTATTTATGTATGAAGAAGATAGCAACTGTAAGAAAGCATAAAAATAGTACATTTTGATTACGTCAACCCATTCACAACAAAAATTTAGCAGTTAATGTTAGTTCATAGAGAAAAATCTATTTAGATAGCTAGATATTAAAAGAGTTTTTCACAGACATATTTTAAATAATTAACTAAGCCATTAAGTCGTATTAACATTTTGTTTTTATTTTTAATTCATAAAATTCACAAATCTTTGCAAGTCTTCCATCTTGATGAGGCTACTTATTTGTCTTAATAAACATTCTGTGAATATTTAATGCTGAAAAATAGATTTACATATGTTTTCCCTTTTATTAAGACCTTCACGGAGATAACATTAAAGTTACTATTTTGTGTACTAGTTAATGTATATTTTTCTACAAGCCAAATAGTTCATTACTGTTTATAAGGAAACCGGGTTATAACACTGGTTTTGACATGGTTTGCCATTATCTAAGGATACTAGGGTGTCTTGTGTTCCTGAATATGCAATATTTGTGAGTTAGGAAAGCATGATTCTTGCTGAAAATTCAGTAAGAATGTTCCATCTTATAAAGGGGGTGTTTGAAGCACATCAAGTGGAATTTCCATTTGTGAAATGGAACTTCCTTCTAAGGATGGTTCAGCAATGACATAGTATATTGTAACAGCAGTGTGCCTGGATATTATTTGCTTCTTCTCTGAAGGATATCACAGTATGGCATTGTTGAAAGATAGTTTTCACAGGAGTTGGAGAGAGACGGTTCGATGCGTGCAGTTCCATAACATTTAGAAGAAGACTTGGTGAAGTTGTCAGATAGTGGCTGTATTTCCGTGGCTTGTAAAATCTTGCCTTTTCTGTATTATCTGAGGATAGTGGACAGTTACTTTGTTGTTTGTATGTTGACAGTATGGTCAACCATCTGGGCTGATACTACTTTCTGTACACAGAAAAGAATGCCTGGTACAATGTGGCTTTATTCTAAGAAACAGCTTTCTGATTTTATATGCATCTCTCTTCCTGAGAGAACTGTGATATAAAGCTGGAAGCTGCCCTTGGCTAATTCTTTGTGATGCCTTTCTTCTGCAGTCAACATCAGTGAGCTTTGATGTTTGAGATGATGAACTTCAGCAATGGTCACTTTTGCATTTGCATGTGTAGCACTAAATAAATGCAAACATTCAGTGTAAAGGAACATAGTATTTATATAAATTGTAATACAGGAAGCAGAGATAGCACCCATGTGCATGCTAATTATTTTTACTCCTGTGTACTTATGCTGCATTTTCCCACTTCCACCCTACTGAAGAGGTTCTTATGCCATCTCAGTGTAAGTGGTACAATGGACATATAAAAATAAGAGATGAGATGTTCTTCAGCTACTGAATCACATTTGTCAGTTCAGTAATTAGTTTTATCTTAGATGTTCCTTTTGTTTGCTTGTCTTTAAACAGTGCTTAAGTATTTGAAAGATGATGAGATGTTAAAATTGGTGCATTATTCACACCTATTCTTTACTGCTGCAAATTTGTTACCAATAAATCAAAGAATTCACTTCAGTGTTACATAGTTAACATTTTTCTTCAATTAAAAGAAACATCTTAAGTATGCTGCTTGCCACCTACTGAACAGTTTGTAATATTTAAAGGTTACATTTGAAATAAATAAAACCTAACATACAAACTCATTCTGACAGTAATTTTTCTGCTTAGAGCATCCCAGCTAGTTTCTGTGTATTACAACATACAGGCCAAAATATGTTTACTCCCCAGCTTAGTGCTGGGTATCATTTCAAGCCCATTAGGTCAGACCTGAAGAGTGATTGTTCAGAACTCTTGAAACTCTTCAGAAAAATTACTATTTTGATCGCATTAAGGCTTTTGCATCTCCCCCTTCCCCATCTGTTTTTTTAAATGCCTGGATGCTCAAATATTCATGTAGGAAGGTGTTAAAAGAAATGCTCATCATCGTGTCTTGAAGTAAAGGAACAAATGTCTTATGAATGCTCACTCTGATATCTTCAGACTTCCAGAACAGTGATATTTCTGAAAGGTTTATAGTCCTCATTCATTGCTATGTTTTCCAGGCACAGTTTCAGGTGTTGAAGGCTTTAATTCCAAAATGCAACTTTTAATTAATATATTTTAAGACAATCTTTAGGTTTAGCTTCCATTGTTGGAATATGCCATTTGAGTTTTTCCTTTTGTCTTGAAAATTACAAAGAATAAAATTTTCTCTTCATTTATGAAGCTGTAGTAGTGAAGCAGAATACTTTGAGGACATCTTTATAAGCCTATTATGGCCTTTCAAGACTGAGATCCTATTTAACAGTACCTGTAGGAACAATATCTGAAGAAGGCACCTTGAGATGAAATTAGATTTTTTAATTACTACAGTTCATTACATAAAATTCCCATATTGACTCAAATACAATGAATTCATAATTTTATATACAAAAATCATAGTTCCAATCACAAATATTTAGCCACAACTATAAATCCTTACACAGAAATATTTCAAAAATTTTCTAAAGAAGTCCTTTACGAGAAAGCATTTCCTTGAAAATAAGAACGTTCATTTTTATAATTAAATAAAGCAAGCTAAAATAAATATTGTAGTTATGTATATTTTTATTTGCAATTATTGACAGATTTCATGCTGACAATGTTGAAATATTTAATTTTCAGAAGGTGGTTTTTGGTTCATCTAGCTTTAATGTTTTTTATCTTATTTTTTTCTGCTCTGTTATCTGAATATGAATATTAACATGGGGATATTTTAACAGCGCAACGTTACTTATATATTCAGATTTTTATCAGTTTTCCAGCCATTTTTTAAAAATGCTGAACTGACATTGAGTTCTATCCTACCCCAAAGTAAATATAACTGGAATTTTCCATCTTGTTCTTGAACTTGACTAATATCTGATACCTCATTATCACATCCAGAATTAATTTCATGTATAAAATAAGCTTGATATCTTAAGCAATGGTATCGACCTTTTTGTGCATGTGCACTAAGACTTTGTTTTGCTGGAGGTTGCTTACGTATACATTCAAGCTGGACAGGTCTAATAGTCACCAAAGAAAACTCTGTAAGCTGGAAGGTATCTGGGAACCTTACTGAGAAGCATGAATTCAAACATAAGGCAATTTTCATGCTGCTAAATGTGAAATCATAATGTTTTTGCTACTTAAACCAAGCTTATTTCACAGCCTGATTTATTGTGGCACAGAAAAAATAGAAAAAAACACAAGATACTGAGTCATTGAAGTGAACAAATCTTTAAGTAAGCCTTAGCACTGCTGTTAATTTAAAAAATCTGCCTAAACGTTTTCTGTGTAGAATAGATTTTTTATCTGTTCTGTCTAAAAATGGCAGCTGTTCTTTCTCAAAACTAGATTTGGTTTTCTTTTCATGACTGGTTTGTGATGGTATTTTAATAGCCAGTTCTGCAGCACAGAGAGATCAGAAGAAAGGCAAGTAAAGGGGGGAGAACTTTGTTTGGACTGTTCTGGAGAAGTGTAAGATGCCTAACTCAGCTTATGATACAAAACAAGCAAAAACCCCAGGCCTCCAGATGGGTAAGGAGTTGGTAGTTGAAAAGATTGCTTGATACTGTCAACAGCAGAAATTAATTACCATTTCATCCTCCTGATGGTACCTAAGCAAAATGTTTTTGACACAAAGTAATTTACTTTGGCTAAGTGTTTTCAGTGAACATAGTTAAAAGACAGGAGTAGCAAAACACTTCAAGAAGGAAGCTTCAAATCTCTTCAGGGGGATCTGTTTTGAGAATAATCATCGGAGAATTTACAAAGTCAGCTTTGTTGGCAAAAAGAGAAAAACCTCATTCTAAAAAGTTTTTCCTGTGGAAAGCATCACGGTTTAGTACCCAGGGTTTTTAGCCAGGTTAGATTTCACCTTAAAAAAAGTACAGAGGAGGAGTTCAGTAGATTTTCTGCTGTGATCCTCCATCAGGCTGAAGATTTAGCTCCTTAGTTGGGCAACATCGCACATATATTAAAATCAGTAATATCAGCAGTGAACAGGCTTCTGCCAGAGCAAACCTTCTTCACTGAAAGGGAAAAGATTTTACTCATGTGAACTGGGAATTCTTTTAGGGTAAATGTGATGAGACAAGCAGTGAGTTTCTTTTTCATTTTCAGAAAAATAGCTGTGAGATTCCCATACATTTTCAGAGAAATCAGAAGCTGTAGAAATACTCTACCCTTCCTGTGTCCTATTTCTTCTCTGCCTTCAAAACTATAGATCTATGTAACACAGATTCAGGTCAGCGAAGCATAGAAAGTGGCTGCCTATGGCAGAATTTGGCCCAGAACATGAGATTTCCATTCTTGTCTCTCCTCTAGTGGAGAGGAAGGTAGGCAGCTGATAAAGCCTGTAACTTAATATGTTAAGCATTGTTAGTAATTTTACTGTTTTACAAATGTCTGGAATTAAGTGAGATTACAGAAAAAGTCCATTCTATTTTAATCAAATTAAATGTAATTATATTTTCTATTAATTTTTCTCTATGACAAATTTATTACCTTTAGGAGGATTTGTAATATAATATAAATTGTAGCTTATAATAAGAAGTTACAGTAATAGTGAAATGAGTTTTTGTTTTATTAGACATTAAAATTATAAGAGTGATTAATTTCTTATTTAAAAAGATTTGTTTCTTTACCTGACAAGTCAGAGTTTATGAACAAAACTTTTCAATTTAGTTACCATCACATCACTTTCAAAATCAATAAACTTAGGTTTTTATGAAGAACAATTTTTGTGTTAACTTTAGTCCTGTGGCACAGAAAAAAAAGGAAAGAAAAAAAGAAATTGAGATTAGTTTGCTTCTTTCTGCTTTGCTGGATGAAGTAAAAAAAAAAGTCTGTTCCCCAGTATACAAACCAGCACATGAATTCCATTTGTTAGGAAGATCTTTTGCAGCCAAATTTTTAGAAAGCTGGCACAAAAGCAGAAATAGATCCAGTGAATGTATGAGCATTTTCCCTGTGTTCGTGTTTATGGAACAAATGGCATGTTTTTATGTTATATATGCTGGTCAGATTAAAAAGAAAAAAAAAAGGTAAAAAAGCCCCTTTAACTCTCTTACCCACAATCCCATGAGGTTAATTTCAGTTGAAACAAATGTAGGTTGTTGTAAAATGCTGATAAAACCAGCCTGTGTGTCACTGTTCTCAGTCGCTGTCATAAAAAATCTGAGATGGGTGTGCTGGAGGGATTACGTGGTGAGCATTTCAGACCTTAGCTGTGCTGTTCCCCACCCTTTTCATGAGTGAGGAAGACCTTTCACCATACTCCAGGTCACCTGCAGCAAACCAGAGCCTCTCCCTTCCTTTTCTTTTGCTGCTCTACAGTCGGAGCATGAAACAGAACTTTGCCATAAGAAATTTCAACATTCCCATCTCCAGGTGTTACTGTGATGCTGACCATTGATTTGTTTAACTCTTGTCAGGTTATCAAAGGCAACAGATTTCTACTGATTATTTTAGCTTATTTCTAGAACAAAAAAGAATATTTTTACTGATTTTCCTTTGTAAACTTCTTAACTCACTGTAAAAATACTCAAAATTGGATTCATCAGCTCTTTTCAGGTAACGAATTATTGCAGGTGAATAATAGATGTTCCACGCTACCAGATTTACTACCTTTGACATTATTTATTTCCTGCTAGTTGAGGCAGCCTCTGCTTTTACCTACTCCTCAGACTGGCCCTGCTTCCAAGTGGCTGGTCTGTGCAGTCTTTTCAGTTTCTGATAAAAAGCAAACGATTGACGAGGTGCAGTAAGTAACGCAAATTCATCATCCATTTCATGAACATCCTACATATCTGAAACTAGTTTCATTCTTTTTGGAGCCTGGAGACTGCTGAAGTAATAATAGCTTACCCTAGGAGCAGATTTCTTAGTAAACACTATACCTTTGTAAAAAAATAGCTATTATTACATTCGAAAGAAAACCCAGGATACAGTTTTTCAGTGGGTATGAGGTTTTTGATGTTGTTTTGCAAAAACATTTGTTTGTTTTTAATAAAGAAACTGAGAATATTAGTTTTATCAATCCATTCTAGCATAAATCAATGTGATTTACCGTTTGAGTAACCTTTTCTGAAGCCGACAGTGTCTAGAGATGTGTTTGTTGTTAACTAGGTGCTTCAAAATGCAGCTTGCACCTTTGTATATCACAAGCCAGAGTTACTTTCTACTGAGGAGTTGAATTCTCACCTGTGTTTTAAAAGTCACAGATTTTTGGAAGGAAGAAACCCAAAGCTTATTTTGGAACTTACATCTGTATCCTTCCCTGTAGTTTGAAGTATTCACAGTCAGTAGCAACTGAAGATCTAAGAAAAACATTTCTATTTTGATACCTACACAGGAAAAGATAGCTCTGGGAATTTTATACATTCTGGATACTTATGCTACATATAAAAATAGGTGAAACTGAATCAATATTTATGGAAAATGGCATTTTTGTCTATAAATATTAGTGGAAGAGTTTAAATATTTTGTTTCACACTGCTCAAGCTAGTCCATGCAGTATCAGAAATTAATGTTGAAGTGGCTGATGGCACATAAATGAATCAATGCATTCTAGGCATCCATAATCATATCTGCCCCTTTTCACGTAATTGAACATTGATACATTGATGGAATATATCCCAAGTTTCTTCCCAAAGCTAAAATATTAATCTATAAAGGCTGGGATACTAGTCCTGTAGTTCCTACAGTGACTAAACATTAAATGGCTACAATAAATAACTGGTTTTAGACAACTGATATCACTATGAAATGCCAACTTATTGCTGCACATTTCATGGTGTGCTGCATTTTTCAGTCCTTCAGAATACAAAGCTGCTGGACATTTTGCTAAGTCAAAGATCACCTTATCAAGACCTATAATTTTAAAAGCTTCTACATATTGCCTTATAAAAACAGCAAGAATTTGTTAGCCATTAAATGTCAGCTGTCCTTTGAATTTACTGAAAAAGATTCTGTTTGGTGGTAATAACAAAGGTATTATTTCTGGATCAATTTTCCTTGTTTACTAAATTTGATGATAGAGGACCACAAGAAAAAATACTTGGAAATACAATTTTCTTGAAAAGAATTGCAGGGTATTTTTGGCTTTTCTTTTGGTTCCAATAAGGTATTCACAACACAAACTGTTAAGTAGCCTATACAATCTGTTGATGTATGACTGAGCAGCTGAAAAATAAAGACAATGTGGTGTTATATAGGCTTTAATTATAAAATGCCTTTCACACCTCTGATCAGCTGTGAGAATTCTTATATTAAGTCTAATTACTACAAGTATTCCAAACCAATGAACCATAATCTCATTAATTCATGAAAATGTCTTTCTGTATGAGCAAACTACAAGTGATCATTTGCACAGATCTCTTAGTAGTTACAATAAAGGAGCAGAGAAGGTGTTATAAAACTATGGATGAAAATAGCTAAAAGGTACAGAGAAAGTCACTACCTTTACTTAAGTGGTTTGATTATTATGCAAACCTAGGATAAAATTTCAGGGGGGGCTTTGTGCTGAGAAGTCTGGAGAATCTTGGATGAGTTTCAAGAATCTTAAAGCTTTTTGGATTTCAAAGCCAAGGCGTGAGCTTATACACTTCCTAGTGATCAAGGGGTTTGAATATCACCAGAGAAGGAGATTCCTGAACCTCTTCGAGCAGCCTGTTCCTGTGCTCTGTCACCCTCTCAGGAAAATATTTTTTCCTAATATTCAGGTGGAATTTCCTGAGTTCCAATTTGTGGCCATTGCCCCTTCTCCTATTGCTGGGCACCACTGAAAAAGAGTTTGATGCCATCCTCTTGACCTGCACCCTCATAAGATGGGAAACTCTGGGGATTTGGGAGCCAGGATGCTGACTAGCTTGCTATTTGTCACCTGCTGGGTGGACTAGAGGATTGTCCAGTTACCTGACCAACGAAATTCAAATATGTTATTCCACTTCACTGGAAATTCCAATACAACAATCGAGAAGTTTTAATTAAATGGAAAAGTAGCTATCCAGCAGCCCTATTCTCTCCCTTGTTTATATTCAGGTTATCTGCTTGGCCAGCACTTTTGCATCAGATTGCTTTTGCATGAAAGCTGGCCTTGATTCAATGTAAGAAGTAGAACGTGAATTAGAAACTTTTAACAGTAGTCCAAGCTCATTTCTCCTGGGAAGTACTCATTTTGCCTACCCACACAGTCCTCAGTACCAGCTGTCTGAAGTTTGTTCCTGATCCCCCTGTCTCTGCAACACAGGAACAGTTGGCATGTTAGCAGACAGCAGAATGAACTGGCCATGGCTGTCATGATCACAAAATATGTGTTGACAATTTGTGCACTATTAATGCAGACTGTTATCTAAACTGAGCTGCCTATCTTGTCCCTAACATTTTGTCCAGATGTTTTGTTCGTGTCTTGTTATGTGCTTAATTGTATTTGAGAATACTCAGGTATGTTTTTTAGAAGGACAGAGCTTAAATATAGAAGCTTTGATTTAATCTTTCATCTCAAACTGTACAGTATTTTCCTGCTGTCTGTACAAAGCTTCAAATAATAAAAAGTGTGGAAGCACTTGGGCTGAAATTCCCCAGGAATATCAAATGTGCTGAGAGTAATTTAGGTAGGAGCTGATGAATGCACCATTTGTATCACTGATACCACCAGTCTCAGAGGAATGTATACTGAGAAATTACTCTGACCTAATCCCCGCAGCTAAGTAAAATGTTCCTTTTTTCCAGTACTAATGCAAAATATGTGAGTGATACAGAGCATACTGCTTTAGATTATAGCTCCTGCTGAAGGTATTTTATCTACAAGTTGATCAAATGAGAAACACTGATAACATGCTACCTCATGCGCTACTTCTACCCTTCATGACTTGCAACATAATCATCCTTATACATTTGGAATTGTGGAAAGGACTTGCCCTGTTGGCAGGCATGGTCACCTATGGAAGAACAAATACAGGAAGGAATTCCTTCTTACAGAAGTTGTTAAAATCCTACTTAACATTTCTTAAACCTCTGTATAAAAAGGAGTGTCCATGCTGGTATGCTCTGCTGACACAGACAGGTTTCTCATCTATGGAGTCATGATCTTATTTCTTCTCTGTGCAGAATTCTTTCTGTTACATCTCTAGAGGCACATCACAAAGTTTTACCTTTTGACATGGTGTTAAGAAGCATGCTATTTTTAGGATATAAGAAATACATAATACCATGTTTTTACCAATAAGTAGTTTACTTCTATGCAGTAAGGAATGGTTTACTAATTATCCTCTTCTCAATAAATTTGCATTTGTATCTATTGTTTCCAAGATATTTTAAGGCAGTTTATTGTCTTAGTATCCTTTATTTACTTTTTATACAATTTCAACACCAACAGTTTTTGTAAGTAAGACTGAACTATTTTATGTTCACTTACAGTAGGAAAACTGATGCTCAGTACATGCTGCCACTTCAGCTGACAATATGGGACGCTACAGAGACTGACAGGAGCTGCTGACTTTTCCTTCTTCCGTTAGCCTTCATTTTTGTCTGCTAACTCAACAAAGCACCTTTCTAATTAAAGAATGCCAACAATGAAAAATGGAAAGGAGAGGGTTCTTACAGTCCCATCTGAAAATATTTATGTTCCATGTGGGTTTTTAAAATGTTTAGCAACTGTCAGTTTTTCATTTGTGATGTCCCATTGCAGCTAAGGGACTGTGTGGATGTCTCTCCATATGCTAAATTCTACATGGATCTACAAATATGTTTAGCTGGCAGTCTTCTCTAACTCCTTTTTTTGTAATGTTCACTAAATAAGATATTTTGCAGCAGCACATGAAAAATGCAATTTGAAGAATTCAGGATTTCTGTGATTCCAGTGTAGTTTTTTTTTTTTCCTCTGACCTTTCTTGGTGGTGGTTGACTTAAATTTCCTGAAATGCATGAGGGCTGTGACTGAGAACAAGTTCTTCATTTTGTTGTTTGTGTTCTTACAGGACATAAACTATGTGCTGGTGAGTTATCACAGTCATTTGTGTGTTAAGCTAACGTCATAGCTTTGAAATTTTTGGATTCCTGCTGTAATACTTTGTGCTCTACACCAGACAACATTTGAATGGCTGATGCAAGCCTTGATGCTCCGTGACTAGTCAGCATTTTATTTCCCTTTACCATTTTTGTTAAATTTATCTGTGCTTCTCTAGGCTGTTGCTGCTGCTCATTTATGGAATGGCTTGGATTGGAAAGTACCTTTAAAGGTCACCTAGTTCAATCCCCTTGCAGTGAACAGGGACATCTTCAATTTTATCAGGTTGCTCAGAGTCCTGTCTCACCCAACCTTGGGTATTTCTAGAAATGGGGCATCTACCACCTCTCTGGGCAACCTGTTCCAGTGTTTCACCACCCTTATCATAAATAAATTCTTCCTTATGTCTAGTCTGAATCTAACCCTTTTTAGTTTAAGGTTGTTACCCTTTGTCCGACCACAACAGGCCCTGCTAGAAGTTTGTCCTCATCTTTTTTATAGGCCCCCTTTAGGTACTGGAAAGCTGCCATAACATCTCTCTGGAGCACTCTCTTCTCCAGGCTGACAACCCCAGTTCTTTCAGCCTGTCTTCATAGGACAGGTGTTCCATCCATCTGATCATTTTTGCAGCCTTCCTCTAGACCGATTCCAACAGATCCATCTCCTTCCTTTGCCGAGGACTCCAGAACTGAATACAGTACTGCAGGTGAGGTCTCACAAGAGCAGAGTAGAGGGGCAGAATTATCTCCCTCGACCTGCAGGTCATGCTTGTTTTGATGCAGCCCAGGAGACAGCTTTCTGGGCTGTGATAGGAAAACGTCACAACATATGTTATGGAGGGGAAAAAAAGTATTAGTTCTGAGATGATAACTATTAATATATTTGTGTTTTCTCAAATCCTTTGGTGCCAAAGTGTATTCTTGATTCAGTGTCTGAATTGTGATTGATTGGCATTGCTTCATGTGGGTGTCTAATGGAACAACTGCTTCCAATGTGTTTATGCCAGAACTTAAGTTCCTCATTTATTGCTTTCCAGACCGTTTAGACAAGTTGTGTTGTGTTCTTAAACACAGCACAAAGAGGATAGACCCATAACTGAGACATGAACCAGTACTGATTTAGTTTCTGTCTTCTCTCAATGGCTGTTGAAATCTACCTTGACAGAAACAGGATCAGTTTCTGTTCTGGAACTTAGAAATGATTACATCTTTGTTCAAAGTGGCCTATTTTGAAAAAAAAAAAAAGAGAAAAACCTGCAAAATTTTCCTTAAACTTAGGTCCTTGTTATTTATTCACTTATTTCATCTGAAAAGCAAACACCATTCAGGTGTTTTCAATTGGTGTTTGAAAATCTTATTGAGAACCTGAGCATGCAAAAGTCACGCTTGACAACAGATTTGTTCCAGTTTCTCTAGGAAGAAAGCTGTGTAATTCTGGTGCCCCGTACTCATCTTGCCAACTAACCGCTAGCTGAAGTTATTGTAATGAACAATTGAAGAATAAGCGAGTGAGCGAGTTGTTTCTTGAGAGCCACTAGGCTTGGACTTAGGTTATTGGGAAGGGCAAAATACAGCCTTGTTCCATCTCTCAGTCAGTACTCCCGTGGGGAGCAGTGAGTCTCTGCTGATTATCTAACCTGGTTTCTACTGAAGTCAGAAGATACTTCTGTAAGCTTCGGTGAACTAAAGTAAGATTTTCAGTGCATATTTTCCTCATTTTTTAAAGGCTTTTAGAGGAATCCTCTGAACAGTATACGTAGCTAATTCGGTATGCTTCTGTGTTGCCTTTTTCAAAACTAGAACTCTTAAGAATTTCTATTACAAGATAACGATTTTACTAGTTTGTGAGATGAAGCACAACAAAACTACAATGTCATTATTTTTCTCAGTAAATAATTAATTTGTTGTTTCTACAGACGGCGTTACCATATTTAATTTTCAGTGACTCTAATTGCTTGTGACCCTAAGAACTTCTGTCCATGCTATCGATACACTGTAGTTTATTTCATTTATTTCTGCAAGTCATTGTTCAGCTTCCTTTTTTGTAATATAACCCTCTATTAATTTAGTGCTTGTTTATATAGAGTATGCTATTTATCTTCATTCTTCAACCTTGTTTAGCTCCTGCAAATATCTTATTTCTTTTACTCTATATTCCTCTCCTTTTATATTTCATTCAACATTTTTATGTCAGCAACATAACATCTTTCCTTTTTCTACATCTGAACTACTGAAGATTTCATCAAGTGTTTCTATGCTGGTTTTGTCCTAAATGTACATTGTGCTCTCTCCACACTTTTGTGCTTGTTGGTGTGTGCCCTTCAACCACAGAATTATAGTTCGCACTATCTTTTGTGTTGTATTTTCCAACTGTACTGCTTTATTATTCCACTCTTTTTTTTTTTTTGTCACTATAATTCTACAGACATGACACTATCTTATTATCTTCCTTGATTACATTATTTTACATACTTTTAGTTCTCATTTTTAATTTTGGCTCCTGCTAATAATGTTCTTCCCCTGTTCTAAAACCTGTGCAGTGTACTACAATTCTACCACATCTTTCCCCATCCTGCTCTTTCTGTTTCTACTTCCCTTCCCCACTGTCATATCCTAGTTGATACCATCTTGATGAATAAATTATCAAGATTGTTCTACAAGAAATCTGTCATGTGGTATGTGACCTCTTTTAAATCTGAGATTTAGCTATGAATTCCATATTAGTACAACGTGAGCTGCTCGTATGTAAATGTATAGGAACCGGTGTCTGGCAATTTCTTCTGAAGACTTCCTGTCTTTGTTCTGCTTTTCTATCCTTCTATAATTTATCACTTTTAGGACAAAGTAAGTGACTTTGAAAAGGATGTTTTGCCCCAATTATAGCTTGATTGAAGTCGAGTTCAAACAGATATACTCAATACACAATCTTGTAAAGAAGCTAGTTATTACATACTAAGAAATAAACACACATGGACGCATGGAAAAGGTGTGGGCTTTTTTTCCTCCACCTTTATTCTTTCATAACTAATAGTGGGTACAAGTGTCACATTATGATAATCACTTTTAGGTGTTTAGCTCAATCAGGAGAAGGCAGTACTGGAAACCTCAGTTAAAAAGTTCTCTAAACATTTCTTAAATGTTCCAAATAAAGTGAACCTTTGTACTGATTTATTAATGTCTATCTGAAAAAATATCTTAACATATATGCTTTAGCAGTTAAGAAGAAGACCCAGTGGTAACACAATGAACTTTTGAGGAGAAACATCCATTTCAGCGTTTTTCTTTCCATAGCTATAAGAAACATTAACAAGCGACAAAGAGTAAAAACAGGTTGGAAGAAGATAAGTGAACTGTAAAGCTTCTCTGGGCTGTTTCTTAAAGCATGATGTCAATCTGTTATTTAATCCCATCTGCTGTTCTTTCAATTGTAATACTATTAAGGCATGTTTCTTTCTTTGCCTATGTACCACTGCTTTTCAAGCAGTTGATGCCAAGCAGGGGTAAAAAGTAACCCTGCCTTCTAACAAGATATGTAGTTATTTGGGCAACTTCAGTTCCTGCAAGAAGCTAGTTAGAATCACGTTTGTAGAGTGGAACGCCAGCAAAATAGATTCAAATCCAATTCAGCCTTTGTTTTATAACTGAAAGAAAGTTAATATATTTGGGGTCCCTATGCATAGACCATTCCTGATACCATAATCTTACTAACTACACAGGTAAAGATTCCTTCCATCCATATTGAAACTCAATGCATAAAATGCCACTCGGCTTCTCTCTGATAATACATTCTCTTTGTACAGTCAGTGAGGTTTAAAATTAAGATCTTATGTTACAACCTCTATTTTACATTACTTCCATACAGTATTATTAGGCCAAAGTGCATGCATATTTTCAACAAACAGAAACTATAACAAGTTCTGCCTGATAACTTTTAGGCAGACAAAATCTACAGAAGACTTACTCTGCCTTCTCCTGCTTGACCATAAGCATGCTAAGAAAAGAGATTCTACACATTTCCCAAAAGGTCCAGAACATGTAATCAGTTACATAAGTGTTGTTGTTCACAAAGTTAAGGCATGTGTAGACCCAAACCTCCAGGTCCAATGCATTTAAATTGATTAGCTTTCAGAATAAAGGCATAAGTTAGTTTAATGATTGATGATTAGACTTCTCATTAGAAAAATATGAAGGACTGAAATCTGTTCTCTGGTTTAGATTTATGACATTCTAAATGCAAGTGAGGCAAGCACATTAATGCCTTCCCAAATGTAAGACATCTGTTATTCTAGGCTTAGGAATTCTTAAACTCAGGAGTGAACTATAGAGGGCATATTTTAGATTTTATTCTGCAAAGGAAAAGAATATTTTTAAGTATATGCAATTGCATATAGAAACAAGTAAAAAACTAATAACTAAGTAAATGCCTAGCCTAAGAAAGCACCAAACAGCCATGGTTGCTAAGAATTTTTAGTTGCTTTAAAGACTATGCTTTAACCTTCCAACTTAACTGTAATTTAATAATTTATTTTAGATGAGAGTTTAGTAGGCTCTAAAAATGCCCCAGGGCATGGTTGAAGGCACTCAGGTGCTGTAATGAGAGATACAATAAGCTCAGCGCATGTAAGGACTAAGGCAGAACTTGCAACTTTTTGTTTATTATCACCCCAATTCCCATCCCCAGTATCTCTTTCTTTGCATTATGAGATAGCTGTCTTATCCCTTTTGTAGTCTCTCTCTGCCCTTTGTGAGGAGCCTTTAGAATTTATTTTCTTGTAATTGTGAATCCATATTAACTGGATATACTTAATGTACATGAATATGCCTCATTATCCCAGTAACTTTCCCCAGGAGAATTATAGGAGAGACACTATTCACCATGCTCAACCAGACAAAGCAAAGTGATCATTCCTGTGCCAAGTCATTGTGGAAAAATATAAATCTACCAAACAGAAAATCGAATCTTGAACAAGCAAATATTGTACGTCTCTCAGGCAGTTTCACCAAGATCTCTTGGAAGCATTATTCTCCTGATATATCTTGCATCAGAATAGCAGACAAATTGTTTTCATTTTAAAAAGTGTAGAGGACTGTGTGGGTCTGTATACATATGTCTGAGAGCCAGGGAAAGAAAAGAATGGTAACAGACAGCTAATTCTTTGTTTGAACAAGTGCTTTTCCATATGTTGGAAGTATATGTGTGATCACAAAGTGGATAATTTACATAAAGCTTTGGAGATTTTTTCAGGGAAAAGCATGTATTTGGGGGAGCTGGGTAAAGAAATCTCTGTATTTTATCAAAATGTATTCAACCCTGAAGAATGACATTTCAAACAGTATAAAGCTCTGAAGCTCAGAATTAAACTATGGGAGAGCTTGGTACATATATGCAAAATATGGCATTTCATATAAAGAATCAAACGTACACCAAAAGGATGGAGAAATAAGTGTTTTGTTATAGTTATTATCTGCAGCTTGATTAGGTAATAAGGTAAATGGGAATCATAGTTCAAGTGTGGTGTGACATAATACAAAAATGACTGTACTGGTGCAGAAGTATAAAATTGAACAGAAGACTACTCTCAGTCCATAACAGTTTGCATGCAAATACAAGAAAAGATTAGTTAATCTTTAAAGACAAATATCTGTGTTTTATACAATGCAGCAGAGAAAAAGTGAGTAGATTTGCAGAAGCCTCATGGAGAGTACTAAAGAACATAGGGATTACAAGAGAAAGATAATGACTTTTACTCTTTTTTAAACCAGATTGTACAGTCCTCAAGCATCCATAGTGAAAGACAAAAACAGCTGGGAGGTGGAGAAGCAACAGATTCTGCTGAGTGAAGACTCTTAAAATATTTAATTCCTTCACTGCACAGCACCTGCTGTGTTAATGCACACCAGTGTCTTCAAAGTACTAATGCTGTAGTACACCGTGTTCACCACCACAGTGGGTGTTTCCTATCTCCAGTATTTGGCAGCAGGCAGGAGGTTTCTTGAGCGGGGGAATGTTCTTTCCAAGCTTTGTGTCCTAGTTTTATACACAACTCTCTTTCGATTTGTGTCTTGTAAGTTCATTTTTTTTCTTCACTTCCAATGCCTTCTTTTAGTTCTTTGCTTGTGTTTCATGACTCACACCTAAGTAGATTTACAGACAAATGTTTTCATTAACAACATGTAGGCCAAGCCTAACTAGTACAGCATACGCAGAATCATAGAGTCATAGAATAATTTGGGTTGGAAGGAACCTTAATGATCATTTACTTCCAACCTCCCTGCAATAGGCAGAGGCACCTTCCACAAGTTGTTAGAGATGTTAGAGAGTTGTGCCTAGCAGAAGTCAAAATTTCATTGCTATAATTTCATGTAGCCCCTCTCCTTGAACTTTTTTTGAAATGAAAGTATGAAAAAATTGAACAAGTCTGATCAGAACATAAATACTATGGATTCCATGAGTGGCTCCTCTTCCTACTCTTCTCCTCTTTTCTTTTGATAATTCTGTAGTTACTAGTGACTCCAAACTTCTGGAAACTATTCAGGTCCAATTATATCTTGTTAGTATTGTGAGTAGAAGAAAGGAATTGCTAATTTTTTTGAATCAACACAGATTAGCTCAGTGAATTCATCCTACATGCTGTACCGCTTTGCAGGGAAACAATGAAAACTTTTTTTCTTACTGAAACTGCCAACAAGATTTCTGGATTACTTGATTGTATATTTCCCACTTTAACATACAGCACCTACAATGGTATTTTTCATCTGTGTAAATGTTTTGAGGAGAGAGAGAAAGTGAATCCAATACTTATTTCCAAGGTGAAATCAATTTTAACTAGAACCAATGCATTTTATATTCCTGTGTGACTGAAGACTAACTTAGTATTCATGATACTTTCCTTCATACAGTACTCATGTGGTGTGTTTCATTTGCTAAGTGGCATGCACAGAAATAAAGGCCCAGAGGAATATAACCCTTCTACCACACACAAAAAATAAATTAGGTTTTCTTAGCATTCTGTCTCTTCATCATCTGGAAATCCTGCTGTTAGTGAAATTTTCTTCTGATGTCCACTGCATTTTCTGATAAATTTGTAGCTTGTTTAAAAGGCATTCGCAGTTTGCATATAATCAAAAAACATCTGCAGTAACTCAAAAGGAAAAGATAAAGCATTAGCTCTAGACAAAATGATCAGAGATCAGGAACAGCAGAAGCAAGTGTTATTAATGACTGAAATCAAATGAGCTAGATTGCTTTAGGATGTTCAGTAGTGTCCAGGAAAAAACAGGAGTTGTTGCCTGTCCTGTTAGAACAACTGCAAAGAAGTCTACTGGAGATAATCTAATGGCAATTCCCAGTTCCAGCTTGTTAGAAAATGTTTGGTTTCTCTAACTTATACTATAATATATTTACTAACTACTGAGTGAAGATGCAATTTTGTATGGTACACGCTTAGTGAACATTGATAAATATTGTAATTGGCCTCGTGCTGATAACAGGTCCTTAAGATTTGGCAGTCTATGCCAGAAAGATAACTATTTCCACACACACACAAATGACTGTAATATGCATTTTGATGCCCCGATATCCACCTTTTGTTAGCTTTTACATTTTTTAAAAAGTAGACAAAATCTAGAATTCATTTTGTAAAGTTGCTGAGACTGAATCTGTTTTGGAAAGTCGGGGGTTTTTTCCCCCTTCTTCTTGGAGGCACAGGAGGTTCTTAGTGGATTCATGTGACTTTCCCTGGGGCATAAGAGTTGGTGGAGGAAAAAAGAATTAAGACAAGCTTTTCTGGCTCCTAATTTCACGTTATTAGCCATCAGATCAAGCCAGCTCTACACTCAGCCCTCAGCATGTTTCAAAGTGCTTTCTTAGGAGGATACCACTGATACAAAAGAGAAAATGCATTTGAGTGTGTGCTTTGTATGGCCATCAGGTCTGTCACGCTGTTTGTAAAAGAGCATGAGAGTCACACAAATTCACAGCAACCATTAAGTCACTTGGAAAAATTTGCAGTGGAGGTCACCATGTCCACACCATTTTTTTTTTTCCTGCTTTTTCTATTCCTCCCACTCAGTAGGCAAACAAATATGTTCTGTGTGAATATATATCACAACAGACTGGCAATCACTGAGCAAGCAAAGGAAATTACTGACAAAATCCCTCTGTCAACTTAGTAGCAAATCTAAACACAACAAACTTTACTATGATGACTGTAATACAGAAAACAAAATGCTGAATACATTATTTTGCCTTAAGCTAAAGGAAAATAACTAACTGAAACCCAAAGCAATAGATGATGTCAATTTACCTTCTGCCATCCTCATATTTAACTTCCTTTTGTCTATTTGTCTTAACTCTACCTTACGTAATTTTTCTCAATTTATTAACATTCTGATGATTTTTGCATCCCTAGTTACAGCCACTCTTCTCATATGCATCAAGGTGCCACCTTTATTGCTCTTACTAATTATTCTTCTCTGTTATGGCTTTAAATTTGAAATACCAAAAGATCTTGGAAGTTTTGAAAATCTTAATGCTTTATAGTTCATACTTAACTGATGTTAAACTGGTTTTATCTTGCAAGTGCCAGTCTTCCTACTGTCTAAACTGACTGATCTTCCTCTGGGTTTCATGTGGACATTTTTCAAGTACAAATGAACATCTAGATGGCTGGAAGGTGTTAATAAAGAAGCCTAGATCTTCAAGTCGTTCCCCGAACCCAGAAGTGAGATGTATGGTAGGCCCTGAAAAGCAAATTCCCCTAGGGACTGACATTTTTCTTTCCTGGAAAATAAAGTTTCAGAAAATTTCCCTTCCCCACTGAAGTAAAAATTGAGCCACTTAATTGTTTTCAGAAAGGGGAACACAATTACAAAGTTTATATTGGACATTGGCTTATGAGTTCCAGGTTCAATATCATAAGATTTACATTCCACACCACTTTGAATCAAGGAGAACAGAAGCTTAAATGTTGTCACAGATCAGCATGTTAATTGGTCAACAACTTTTGAGTCAGTGTTCCAGCCTAAGTCTATGGAAATAGTTTCACTAGCTTTACTGAACAATTGTTCATTGCATATAATGTTTTTAGACCAGTGAACCAAATCCTGCCTGCCTTTCTCTTTAGTTTCAGTGGGAGTTTATAAGCAAAGTAGCAGAGCTCAGAAAATGGCACACTATCCCACTTGAACTAAAGAGAGAATTCTAGGTAGGTGGAATGTAATTATAAGACTGGAATTCTGCCAAGATTTGAGCAGGAGGAGCTGTGGTTCTGTCAACCAGCTATGAAACGTGTCTCAAAGTTGTCCCAAAAGTAGAGGGGAAAGAAATGTTTTGCTACCTACACAGTGTTAGGGTAAGAATTCTGTTCCCTTTCTCTACTTTCAGTGTTTGGAGGTAAAAGGGAAAAGTAAGAAATAAAGAGAGCTGCTCTGCAGAACATCTAAAGAGAGCCAGGGGAAAGTGCCAAAGATGGGAGAAAATACCACAGAGTTTCACAGCATGTATTCTATTTTCTGTCCCTTCCTTTTAGTAGGTGGTAATATAAGTAGGGTGGCTAATGTTCACAAAGGCAATAAAACATCTTGAAGTACGCAGAGTGTGGGCTATCTTTCAGTCAGTATTTTATGTAATAGTCCTTTGTCGGAAATGCACGGGGAGAGGAAATTAAGGTGCAGAAACATCATCAAAATCCAATTTTCTGAGGCATTAGAATTGACTAAACAGAACTCTATGACCGGTTATCATTAAATTATGAGAAGTCTTTTATTAGCTCTCCCCATTGCATGCAGTCTAGAAATCCTGTTTAGCGCAACTGGCATTTTCAGGAACCAGACAGAGCTATGGATCGAGTTGAGGCTTTTCTCCGTTCTACTCTCGTAAGAAATAAGGATAGATTTTTGATGCTTCCAGTCACTCTCCAAATTGACATAACAGTAATTAGAAGTGATTTTCTTGGTTTCTTTCTCCCACTTACCAGTTCAATCTTCCTAGGCAATAAAGTTCTTTAGAGATTAAAGTGACAGACTGTGGTTAAGTTAGGAAGCAACACATCAGAAACAGCTCTGATTGCTGGATTGGCAGTATTGGACTCCAGGAAGACCCACAAAAATAAATGTTAATGTGGGAAAATCTTTTATGTTTTGATAGATTTTGTCCTTGGCCCTTCTTTCCTGCAAGTAAACAATGTTTTGAAAATCCTCCCTGTTTTCTTCTATATGTTGAAAAAACATATTATTTTAAGTATTTCAGTATTTTTTCCATTCCTTATTAATTTTAAAGTTCTTCACTTGAGTAAAAATTAGTTCAGAGACTGTTAAGAAGACCAGTGCTCATTTCGCTGTAGGTTTTTGTTGCCCAGTAGTATATATTTTCAATAAAATATGAAGTAAACTCTGATATGTGTACAGTAAATATAAATGACATTTCCTTAATCAGATTATTGAGATTGTGCGCAAACCTAAAACATGACCCTAAAATTCAGAAGTTTGTGTAATAGAGATATCCTTTGGTTAAAAAAAAACCCCAAAGAATCACCACCCCCCCGGTTTAATTCTTGAAGGAACTATAATTAACTTTCATAATAAATGTTCCTGCTAAATAGCTACACAGGGAAGCATCTTCTGGAAATGGAATATAAAATAATCTTAAGGCAATTACCAAGATTTTTTTTTATTTGCAAAATTCAGTATAATTATGTAATTTTCTTTTGTGTGCAAGCAGGCTTGGCATTGAACTCCCAGAACATGATGAGTCATATGGAGCTGGTTATTTCCTAGTGAATAGCAAGAAGCAAGCAAAAACTATCACTGGAATAGAACCTGTAAGCACAATGCATTAATCTAATTTTACGGTAGAATCAATGGCAAAAGTTCACTCTGATGCTTGAAGACACTGTACCAAGGATGTTGTCTGGAACACACGAAGGCCTGACAGGATGTCTATGACAAGCAATGTTAAAATGCTCCTTTTCTGGGATGTGAAAATGCTTTCAATCACCACCTTCAGATGAGCTCACTCCTTTAAAGATTTCATTTCTTTGCCAGTATGTTTGCAATGAAGTAGCTGTAAGAGTGTGCTTGACTTTATTATGCACTGTGAAAGGTGAACATATTGTAGACATTTAACAGGTTCCTTATATCAGGCTTGTTAAAAATGGAGAGCTTAGTAAATGCAAATGTCGCCCAACAGAAGACATGACATTACATGTGTAGATGTATAAATTTGTGAATGTAAGTATATCTAGGAAAAATAAAAGTACTTAATGATACCCATAACCTAGATTTTAAGGACTGTGTACTCATTTAGAAGTTTGCTGATCTCAGTGTTACAGGCCACGAAATAATTTGGATTACATCACATTTTTGTTTAAAGCCAAGCAAATACTATGAAATACAAGTAATCTGTTATTCCTTCATTTTTTAAAATCCTTTAATAAATTTATTACTGAAAAGTGCTTTATCACATTCTGAGAGTCACTTGTGGAGAAGGCAGACTTTGCATAAAAAGACATCTTTTGCATTTTTCCAGGACTGAAAATACACTTTTTTTTAAAAAAAAGAAGTATTTACAGATGTTCTTTTCCTGTATAAACTATTATCAGAATTATGCCCCATTGGAAATCACAACCAGATGTCCGTGGTGCCCAGTGACAGGATGAGAGGAAACTTCAAAAATCGTGACATAGGAAATCCAAGGTAAACATTAGAAAAAACCTTTTTTTTTTGCAATTGAAGTAGTCCAGTAGGTTTGCCCAGATGGGCTGTGGAATATGCATTCTTGAAGAAAATCAAAATGTGACTGGACCAAGGCCTTTGGAAACCTGCTGTAGTTCACCCTCCTTTGGGCGCAGGGGCTGGAGCAGCTGAGCTCAGGGTATCCAATGTCAACAATTCTATGATAAATATTAATGAGTAAAATGGATTATTCACTGTATTCACAGAAAGGAATTTCTAATTAATGCACCCTTTTTGAAATCAAGTATTCATGTACTAACATGTTTTTTAGAGTAGGACTCTATTTTGGAACTCTTTTTTTTTTTTCCAGTGGATTCTGACTCGAAAAGAGCGTATTGTGCCATCTCTCATCATTAACATATACATGACATGTTCAGAGGACCAAATCAAGTGCTTTTTTACAGGACATATGCTGTGTGACTTGAGACACATTAAAAGATAATGAAGTATATTAAACAATGATTTGATTTATATCATATTTGTTTTATATGGGGATATAAAAACTGATTCATGCCTAATTCATTTCCCAGGCAATATCTTCTCATGGCACAGATGTTTAGCAACCAGAAACAATACTGTCTCTACAGTACCTCTCATGTAGTCTCAGAGAAAAAGTTGACCAGGGAGTGTGTAATCATTCAGGTCAGAATTTTCAGACTGGAATTATTAATATTTGGCAATAGCACTCCTTCACCAATCCTTCACTAATTATAAAAACACTTGAATTCTGATATGAATGTACATTTTTATAATGGCCAGTTCTAAAGAAATGGAACTCATGGAAAATGTTTATTTGGGATCAAACTTTGCAATGTCTCTTTAATTTCAATTGCAAAGTCAGTCTTAAATCTTCCACACTGGTCAGGACATGAAGGTGCTGCATAATTCATAGGCCTCCTTTCGACAGACAGTACAGCTTATTACTGCCTTTTTGGGTTTTCTTCTTTCAGAATATACTCTGCCTTTGAAGCCAGAACCGGGAGGTTTTTCTGCTGATAACTTCAATAGATTGTGCTGAAATTTTATTTAAAGATTTGTTTACCAACAGTATTTTTCCTAATTGTTTCTCTAACTTAATAAAACCCATGTTTAATATCCATTAATTGTCTATTTCTGTTAGGAGGCAAATGAAATAAACATCCCTTTATTAATTTATTTGTGTGCTATCATGGTCAGGTTATATGGGGCTCTCGGCAGACCTATAACAAAGAAACAAGTTTTTACTCCAGAGAATTTACAATATACATGAAAGAGAAAATAAAATAACAGGGCAAGACAGGCAATCAGGGTTGGGGGAGAGAAGGAAGATAAAATAAGAAATGAACAGAACTGAGCAGAAAATCAAAAGTCACTGGTGACTCCTGGTAAAACAAGAAATATTAAAATATGATATCTTATCGAAAATGTTCTTAGGTGCACAGATTTTAGAAAAAAATTCATACTTAATAATATCTACTTCAATTCTTAACTAATTAATCACTTTCCTGACATTTTAGGGAATGATACTCACTGCCTCTATCTACTTTTGAGCTGTTTCTATTTCTCTGAGAATTTTGAGGGCTTTCATCCTCAGGTTCTTTGGCTTATCTGGTCTACTCAGTTTTATCAGTAGTGTCCTCTGTGGACAGTTATTTCATTAGTTATTTTGTGCAATAAATAACTAATTTTGAGAACTGGTCTTTCACGCTCTGATTTCAGGGATACTTAGAAGACAGTTGTATTATTTTGTGTTATATGTGGAATGTGCTCTAGGTCCATGTTCTACATAGTTGTTAATTCTGTAAAGTTGTATCCTATTATTTCTTTCTTTTTCCAGTCTGTCTTATTTTCTTCTCCCAGTAATCAAGATTCAAAACATGTTTCCTCCATTAAGAAGGACAAATCTTGACCAAAGCTAGTTTCTGTCTTTAAGAAAGGTTCCATTTCCCTGTTGTCTTGCATTCTGTGCTCTTTCTTATTCTATGTTCATATTTTTCCTATGTTCATATTTTCATCTGTAGTCATATGCCCTCCACATACAGATTTATGAAAGCCTTGCAACTGTAGAGAAAAATATGTCAAAATAAATACACAAAAATTAATTCCTGTTTCAGGATTGTAATGGTTTTTGTTCTTTGGCAATTTGTCATTTTGGGCTATTATAGAAATAGTAAAACTTCGCATTGTAACATTTTCAAATTCCCTCAACACCTGTTTTAAGGGCATGCAGTTCTGCTGATGAATGTCCCATGCTCTAAGTAGTGATTTGTCATTAATCACATTAAGAAATAGACCTAATGAACCATAAATTAAAAGTAAGACTGTGTTACTAGCTCTCTTTTTAGTAAAGATTAAATAGTCTATTAATATCTCTGCACCTGAAATAAAGGGACATCTGGATATGTTATTGCCATGATAGGTCCATTTTCAAAGCAATCACAGTGACAATTCAATCTTTGCTCTGTACCAGGGGACAGTGACAGTCTTTGTTGCTATGTTGGTGAAGTTACTTGTATGAACTTTCTCTGAAGCCTGTGGTCCGTAGTGCAAACTGTGCTAATCACTGTCAGAGTATGGGCAAATTACTGAAATCTAATCCTGATTTATACTTTCTGTGAATAGAATTAGAAAACTGCTAGGCATTATAGCCTGAAGCACTCTGGGAATGATATCCACCACTGGAGATATTTCCTTCAACAGCTACATTGGAGTTGTGATTATCAGAAGCTACATTATTTAAAAAGGTAAGTTACTACAAGCAAGGGATATAATTAGCATAATCTGTTCTTTAAAAGATACATATGCCATTAAAGTTTTAAAGAAAGAAACTCTTAGCTGAAATAATCTTTGTATGTTAGTAAAGCTCACTTCTTTTCCGTACCATTCTGTTAGAACAGCAAAAACTTTGTGCTGTAATAGCCTGAGCCTTCAAAGTTGTGTTCAGTTCATATCATTTCCATATGTCTGTAAGAATGACATTGATTTCTTGAGATTTGGTACAGATTTTCCATTTGCACTCTCAGAAATTTAAAACTACAGTTTTGAGCACACTAGACTGATGAACAGCAATTCTCTCTGTTTCTGCACACAAAACATAGGTTAGCATCTACCACTTAATATTCTTCCCTTGTCCTACCGTTCTTAAGGCTGAACAACCCAATTCTCTCCATGTATGTCATGCTTCTGCTTTTAATGAGTTTCTGATGCCTTCTGCTGGACTATCTCTAGTTTATATTTGCCTTTTTTTGTACTGGAAAGCCCAAACTGGACACAGTACTCCTGGTACTCAATCCTAGAAGAGCCAAATAGAGGGATAAAAGAGATTTTCTTAGGTTTTTGGCTATGATTTTGATAATACAACCCAGAAAGCCCTTGGCCTTCTTTGGTTCAAGAGTATGCTACTGATTATGTTCAACACCTTGACCACAAGGACTCCTAAATTCTTTCTTGCATGTTGGAAATTTATCCAGGACCTGATACCTCTCAGATATGCTTACTTCTGTGCTTCTGCATTTAAAAAATGCCAGGTGTCTACAATATCTAGTAACTTAGAAAGGTCTTTTAAAAGCTGTTCTAGAACTTCAGGCCCTAATTTTTTATTATCTCTATTTGCCTGTAGGAGGGAAAAAAAAGACAGAAAGATCACATTTAATGAGAAAACAAACATACAAAGGAACTGTGAAAGACCAGAACAAGTCACAGGTGTATTAAATGATGTTCTGTCTTTAAGCTGCCAAACTTGTTTGTTACCTAACAGGTCAGAGACTCTGCAGGTGAAATCACACCTGAGACCAATAGTCTCTAACGGATCGTGTGCTAAGGAAGTATCAGAGCACAAGGGTAGCAGGTATTGTATGAGCACCCGTGCTGCTGCTTCTTGTGCCTGTTCTTCCAAGACACAAGCACTGCTCTGCTGCATTCGGTAAGTGTATGAGTTGCCAGGGAACTGCTAATGAGGGATGAGCAAGTGCAAGGCTTGACTGGTTTTTGTGTTTAAAGGCATATTCTAACTTCTACTTCCTTTCCTTTGATAAACCTAGGCCTTACAGACCTTACTTACAGGTGGGGAGAGCAAAAGGAGGCTCTAATGCCTTCCCTCCCCTTCCAGTGTTCGAAAGGGAAGATTTGAGCTTCTCACAGTGAACTATGGAATTGGGCAAATCATGCAGTGATAAAATCTGAGTTTTGAAATTCTTTTTTATCTGTTTATGTTAGGTATGCTATAAAAAGTATATCACCATGGTATCGCAGCTCTTTCCAATTAAAGAAAACTATTTCTACCATTTACTTAGCAAGTTTGACAATAGCCTCCAGCAGCAGTAAAACAACTTGACTGCCTGGCATTTTACAAGATAAATTCTTCACTATTGTCTGTTTTTTCTTGCGCTGATGCTTGCAAAGACTTAAAAAGTTACTGCTTCTTCAACCACTGAAGCTGGTACTGTTACACTCACTTGCGCTATGGATCACTGGGTACACTTTGTACCTTTACATGCCAGTTTGAGAAAAATCAATTTTAGTCTTCAAGAGATGAAACTAGTGTTGCAGAAGATCAGTGCACATTTCCAGGTGCTGCAGGGTACTAGCATCTTGATGGGTATTAAACAAAACAAGACAAAAGTATGGTGCAAAATTGCATACTCGTCTACTAAGAGATCTCACAAATTTTACATAGTAAATCAGAATACTGTGTAGAAGTGAAAGTCACACTGCCTACGCTAACACTTCTACATTATTCACAATCTTAGCATCAAAATCAGAATTTATGTTGCTATTAGTTACTGTATGCCAGCAAATGCTGTAGGTTCAATTGAAAAGTCAGATAGTATTTAAAATTGACATTGAAATTAACATGTACCTGATGCTAAGGAAAGAAATAGTTTGTGCATAGTAATGGGTAAAAATACTTAAAATACTTAACATCTAGGTAGAACTCGATGTAGTGTCACTTTCTGTCTTTTTCTTCATTTATACTTTAGATCTCTGGACCATTTCTATACATCTAAAAATCTTGAGAAATGCATTGATTACATTCTTTTCCCTGCTTTATTTATGCATAGATAGAAAAATTAAATTTTAAATTTTCTTTTTGTAGTTTAGAAATAAACATAGTCTTCCCAGTTTGGAAGGACTCAGATTGCACTCCATGGGGTATTAACTGTGCTTTCAGTGAGCACAGGCCAGAAATGCTGCGTCCAGATAAGACATTCTGCTGAACTCATATAAATGTTCTCTGCCAGATCACATTTATTAACATTTCTGAAATAGTAGCTTTGTCTCAGAAGGGGTTATGCTAGATCAAGTATCATCTGTTTGTGAAAATCTAACTCAATGCTAGGTCAGGTGTTGTCTGTTCTCCTGCAGCTGATATAAATCAGATTTGTTCTGGTGTAAAGTATAAACCAGTATATATGTTTTATTGTGCATTCAGGCTGGGTTGATGCAGATACATTCTACATACCAGCTTGAAGTAGTTGCAGATCCCCCAGCCCTTCTTCCTCTTCATGTCAGAATTCCCTGTGGAAGGCAGTGCTTTTTCTAATCTGATGGATTTTCTTATCTCTATGTTTCTTAACTAAATGATCCAAGTTGGCAAATAGACCATACATAGTAGAATTTTTCCAATCAAACTGATTGGAACTGGAACAGGATAAGAATTGCTTATAAAAGCACCTCTGCTGGGAGATTAGATGAGGCAGTAACATCTAACTACTAAGACAGACTGAGGGTGGTAATTATTTCACCAGTTTTGCTCTAGCTGGAGAAGGGTGTAGGAAAGCAGCTTAAATGATAAAAAGGGTATGGTTCCTATGTAAATACAGATTGGAGCACTCACTCCATTTCCCAGTGGATGCACTGAATTAGGCAGCCAACTGCAGGCTCAAGAGCAAAATCAAACGAACTAAAAGGGAGATAGTGTAAAATGACTTATCCAAGGTCTGCATTGTTTTGTTGTTTGTTTTTTTTTACATAGAACACTGGTGATATGCAGGCATGATTTTAAAATGCAATCTGCATTCTTTCTATAACAAATATAGATTTGTGCAGAGATACTCAAAACTTGCCTAATACAATATTAATACATGCTCCATTTTGAAAAAAAGGCAAGTGAGAATCACTTCCAAATATCAATGTTGAAGAATGAACTGGATCAAGCAGTTATAAAACAAAGCTGATGTAAGAAATTCCAAGTATATAAGTAACTTGGGTTGATCATAACCCTGATCTTCACTGAAATATGAAAAGCAAACAAGGAGATTTGAAGGGCTTCATTAAGACAAGTCAGATTTCTTTCTTTTTGTTTCCTTTAAAAAACATAACTGGTGATGGCGACAATGATTTTGTGACAAATGATTTCGACATTTACATATTTTACTTAATACTACTGGACATTTCTAATTTATTGTAATGATTTATGAGTAAAAGAGCAGAGCTGTGTTTAGACTTTGATATCATTTTTTAATGTTGCTAAAGGTTTTCTGAACAATAATGTTCTCCTCTTGTATATTAGGATTTATGCAGCACCTTTTAGATTATATTTTCTTTTTCTCCCACAGGGAAAATTTCTCAATGACACCACCTTCCTCTTATCCTTCTTTTCTTTTTAGAGAATACCTTTGAGCACAAATTATTGATTTTTGTTCTCTTCCTTCATATATAGTGCAGTTACAGGTCACTTGTGTAACAAGGAATTGTATTTGCAGTGCGTCAGGAACCATCTAGTTATGTTTTCAGCCTATTATTATGGTGCCTTATTCTCATCTAGCCTTATTCATGGTGGCAGATTCCTGTGTTTGCATTACATCTCAATGAACTTGGTAGAAGACGATATGAACGCAATGCTAACCCACAAGCAGTTAAGTGTTAAGATGAACACTTAACTCCAGAGCTGAAGTTGGGATACTGATTGCGCTGTGTTCCCTCTACATGCAGTAAAGAAAGGTAATCAGCTCCAGAATCCAATTCAGCCTGCCAAAACTGTAAGCAATCTTCTGCAGATGTCCTTATAGGAGGCCAAGGGAGATGACACACCCAATGGGCATCTTAGCATGGAGTATGAGTAACAAGTGGACTGTTACATGCAAGCCAGAACCCCCTGTGCATTATTTCCTTGTTCTGCACTTAGCAGCTTTGTATTGATTTCAGGGTTCAAATATATCTTCAGGATATCCAGCCTTGTTTCAAATTAGCTTTTACTGGGGCTAGGCTTTTGTAAACAACATACACTTAATGTATCTCTTTTCACAGCAAAGGCCTCAAAGAAGGATCACTTTATCTTGGAGTGGGTATGGGGGTGGGTGTGTGCTGCTGTTCCATTTTTGTTTAAAAGAGGTAGCTCGGCTGATAGATTGGTACACCAGAAAAATAAAAGAAATTTAAGACAGTGTAAGATCAAATCCATTCACGGAACTATCTGTCATGAGATGGTTTGATGGGATATGTTTTCAAATAAAAAACAGTCCACGAGTGATGGGTTAAAGCTTTGCTTATGTTATAGATCAGACTCGGTGGACCATTTTTACGTTGTGTTTTCCTGTAATAAGCAGTGTTTCTTGTCAGAATTTGGGCTCTTTCGTTTCCATTTTATATCACTTGGTGAAGAAGTCAGCTGTATTTAAAGAGAGAAATTCATACTTCCTCCATTAGAAATTAATCACACTGTTCAAAACCTGAGCGGAACAGTGTAAAGATTTCCTGGAAATCCTCATTGTGTTTCTATGTGATTAACTGTCAAATGATAAAATTTGTTTGTTGAAATTATGGCTGTGGAAACCCACTTGTGTGAGCTCTAGCATGTAATTCCAGACTGTTATCATGCTGTTCAAGAATTGTTCGTCCTGCGTGTTGGCTTTTCTAACCATATGACCATAGGCTTAAAAGTTCACCTTCAGCAGTTGAATTGGTTGATGAGACTGAGTTGTATTCATATCACCTCCACCATTACACTTATAAAAAGCAAAAGCTCAGTATTAATTTTGGGGATTTTTTCCTAACTAGCTATCGCCTTGACTGGAGTGTGCTGGAGGAAGAATGCCTATTTTATATTGTTTTTTATTTATTTCATATATTAAGAGTAACACCTAGGATAGCAGTATTTTACTCAGGATTAACTGTTTCTGCTGACTGACAGAATTTTTCAAGAAAAAAAAAATATCCTTTTCTTCTTGGTTTTCTTTTTCTAAATTAAAAAAATGCATTGTATACCGTTTTCTTTTTTTCCTCTTTCTACAATATTATACCTAATATGCAAAACTAAAAATAGCTGTTCTTTCAATTATAGGTGATTTCAAAATTAGTTAATATGTGGAAGATATTCTTGAATGAGTTTCTCTAAAGCAGCCCCACCCCCATTCCCTTCCATACACAGGAAAAGTAAAAAATACAGGTTTTTTCTGACTTCCTATTCTTTCTGCCTTACATGACAGGCAGATATTTTTCTTTTCTTCTCTGATTATCCCCTGAATTACTTAATTTTATGACATCTCTGAAGAAGCTACTTTAGGCAGCTAACAAGTATAAGGAACTGAGAACGCATAAATTAATGACACAATCTGCTTCCTTGGCTTGCTGCAGTGATGTTCTACTCTGATTTCAGTAGTGCTCTTTATATTAAATCTCATCAGCTTGTTTTGACTTGTAGTGGCCATTCAGAAGGATCCATAACTTTTGCTGTTAATGACCAACTGTGCACTCCACAGTTGTAATGATTGCTGTTTTTCTTGTAAAATCCTGAGGTAAAGGTATTTACTCCCTTTTGAATAATAGGTACTTATTTTAAATATTGACTGTAAAGCAATCACAGAAGGTTAGAAGTCCAAAAATGTGAGTTTAGTTTATTTTATTCTAGTTTAGCATCATTCCTTACATCTGATATATTTCCTGTTCTGTAAACAGTAAATGTATCAAGAGCTGAATCCAAACCTATCCTGTTTTTACACCTTTAAGAGGAGTACGTGAATGTGTCAGAAATGTATTAAAATGATCATCTTTGAGGTTTGTAATGAAATTATTTTGACACATAGACATAAGAAGCAGCAGAAGGATACAAGAAAACCGTAAGTTAATTACTTGAACTTAGAAACTTCAGCTGAAATATCAAGCAAAAAAAAAAAGTTTATTTTTGCTTCAGTAGTGCTGACGCTTTTCATAGATATATCTTCTTTTCCTGTGGAACTACAAAACACCTTCTGGGGACATGAAATATTGTGAGAAAAGCAGTGCTCTTACATTAAACATTTTTATTAATAAATTCTGTGATTTAGCTGTGGTTGGCTTCAAAACATGATCGTTTGGACAACAAAGTGCAACCAGAATTTAAAATGAATGTGAGAAATAATTAGTTGAGGATGGATACTTCACTGACAATTCGAGTTTAATCCTTATTCAGATTGAATTTCTTTTGAGGGAACTTATGGCCATCAGTCTATTATCAGAAAACAGAACAGGCTATTAATCACTTGAGTTGGGGTTTTTTTATTATTAAATCTGAAAGAAGAATGGTGAACAAATATATTTATAAACTGAGCTTGCAAAAACGCAGCAGATTGATAGTCGTGCTTAATTTGGTAGGAAAAAGAGCTTTTGTGCAATTTGTTTTCTGATCTCTTTTTTCTAGCATACCTCAATTCTCATTCCTATTGCCTTTTTTTTTTTTTGTCACCCTCTGGTTTCTATTGTTCTGTTATAGCCTATGTTATATTGATTGTTCAATTCTAGATTGAATTGAGGCAGTGTGAAATCCACAGCACCAGTGGTGTGGGACTCTCAGCTGGCTTAGGTGCTGGTGTTAACCAGGTGCTCTCTATAGACCCCCTAATATTACGCTCGCCACAAAATTATTCTCATGGCAAAATCTTCAAAATCTGAAGAGAATATCAAGTGTGTGTGACCCTGTCTGACAGTAGCATCTTGCCTTCAGCAGGCTGGGGAAGCAGGCGGAGCAGTGGGATGGGACTAGGTACGTGTTGGATTTGCCTTGAAACAAGGGACACAGGTAGATCAAAACACTGCAGGGCTATTTTAAATTCAGTGCAATGAGTGAAGCCCAAACTTGTATAGACAATATGGGTCTGGAAGAACATAATAAGCAGACTGAACTACAGCATCTTTATCCCTATGTCAAGTCTTAATGCAATGACTTAGGATACCATGAGAGTGAGCGTGCTTCAGGTGATAAAGTTAAAATGAATTGCCTTCCCAGTGACATGTAAATGAAGATAGGTTATTATTCATAAAATGGTAGTAAAACCTGTAGCTTCTCATTAAGTTATTTTGGTATAGAACCATATTCATCAGTGTTGCTTGGGGCTGAAACAGATGCCCAGTGTTATGATTAAGGATTTCTTTATGCATATATTTTGAGACAAAACTCCAGAGAATGGGATGCTGCAAGAATCTATATCCAGGCAGTTTTTTCCTAGTAGAATGTTAGGCTTCAACAATGACATTACTGACCTCCTTCCTTCTTTTTTTTTTTTTTTTTTTTTAATAAACAATACTTTAAGGAATAAACTAACTAACCAGAAGAAATCCAGCTGGTAGGTACTAGTCTGAATATGCTACTCGGTCACAGCAGACACACCACTTAGCGTGGTGTTACACAGTGTTACATTTTTCCTTCTGATAGCTGTATCATTAGGATTTTGCTTGAATTTGGAATGTTAAGTATCGTATTGATACAACAGCATGAAATGATTAATGGTTTTTCCTAGGAAATGTGTCACATCAATAAAACTGTTTTTTAATAGCACTATTGCAATTCCCCAGATGAAAGAATTTCAAGAGTCGGTTAAGACAAAACCTATTTTTCATTATAGAAATTCCTTAGCATTTCCGTACCTGAGCACAGAGAACAGAATGGGCTCTGTAACTACACAGAGAATTATTGCCACTCTGTTCCCGTTCCCTCACTCCTTGTCATGGAAGAGGCAGTTCAAAAAAAAAAAACAAACCCAGAACTAAAAAAAAAAACCTGCTTCAATTTTTTTTCCAATACCTTCCACCAGCTGAACTAAACTCTTGTAAAAAGGGACTGGATGTATCACTGGCTTCAAGCTATTGGAGTTCAGGAGTCATATTCCCCAAAATATTAACAGAAATATTTAAAAAGGTTTTTGCTTCCTTGGTGTTTATTGGAGTACCCAACACTCAGAGGCTTTAAATTCCTTTATTATGCCTCCTCAACTCTTTTTAATTTTAATTCTTTTTCTTTGGTAAATCTACCCTGAAGGTATGCATTACTGTGCTATGGACTTTATTCATAAGGGATGTTTACTGAAAGACACTTGAAAAATCTAGATAAAGCAACCTACATTAGTAAGTCTTTTTTTCTCTCCTCTTTTTCTGTCTTACAAGAAAGTGCCAATACTTCTATAAATATATAAATAGTGGCACTGCCAGCATTGGTAGGATTTCTAGAGCAAATATCTTAGTTCAAATTAGTGTGTTGAGTTGTGACACACTCCACATAGCCCAGTACACTGAAGTAACACTGTGTTGGCGTACTTCTGTCTTCTGTTGATCTCTGTTTTATTTGCAAATTAGTCATAGATTCAGTTGAAGGTGATGACAGCTTCCAGTTACTGCGTTGTGATAATGTTTATAATTTCTTCAGCCTGGGTTTGTGCCTCTGAGAAGGCAGATGCAGCCTTTTGGGATCAGGTAGACCAGCTGAAGAGAGAATAGTTGATAAAAGTGAAAAATAAACCAGAAACCTTTATATCTCTGAAAATGTTGAAGAGCTTCAAAGCTATAGAACTCAAACTGATTGCATGAAATTTCCAGCTCTTAAAAGTTTAACTTGATTTCTCCTTCAATCACTGGACACGTAATACATGTCTAAAAAAGTCATTTGCTCACCCAGGGCCCTACAAACTTGCTTTGACATTGAAAGGTTCACAAATAAACTATACCAAGACTGGAAAGTACCAGCAGCCTGGGGGTGGCTGTTGGATCTGGCCAATGGTTCAGGGGGTTGGCCTGGGCACAGGACTCAGTCAGGGAGGGGGTCAAGTCTGGTGATGCTGACCACAGTCAGATATATCTCGGTCAAATCTGTGGTGATGAAGTAGGTCTGAGGTGAGGCTGGGAAGCTTGATGTCATAGTCCAGGTCTGGATCCATGTGGCCCATGGCCAGGCAGAGCCCTGGCTGTGACACAGCTGGTGCTGGAGTTCAGACTGGAGCCAAGCATGAGTGTGTCAACTTCAAAGCAGTTTCCATCAGAAGGGGGGGCTCAGGCCTCCCAGCAGAGCTGTCTAGGGAAGGGGACAGCCTGCAGCTTCACTATGGTTGAGTTGTCCCGGAGACCTGGCAGCAGGAGCTCCAGGAAGGGGGAAGCTCTCAAGGCCATTACACTTTGCTGCATTAATGCAGAGCAGAAATCTGGCTATTTCTTCACTTAAAATTATTTCTTTACCAGCAGAGCGGAGACGTTCTTTTTCTTTACATTTCTGTCATGAAACAATTGGTGTGTCATGTTGCATTATGTCATATCATGTAGTGAAACACAAGCTGACATACTGTATCCGAAAGGTATTTGAACATATCATGTCAGAAACTAGAAAAAAAGAGTGCATGCTCTTGTTCTCTCTGTCTTGGCTGAAGTTGTTGTTTTCCACTGTTGTTTTAATTCTTCTGGATTGCCTATTAAAAAAAAAAAAAAAATCATTGCAGAATTCACTTGTCTGTACTCAATGCCCCTCTAATCTTTCCTTCTTTTCTTTGAGAAAAAGCAAGAAAGCCATGAAAGCAAATTTACTTAAAAAAAAAACCAAACAAACAAACCAAAAAAAAAGAATAACGTAAAAAAAAGACCAAGTACGAAAGACACTTGTGAGACATGACCACCTGATGAAAGATAGGAAAAATTAATTAAATTGAATGGAAAATAAAAATGAAAAAACCCTGAGGAATTAAATTAAACCAGTGCATCAGAAACCAGAGGAACTTGATGCTAGTCATCGTTGTTTTATGGGATTATACATGTCAAAGATTAAAATTAGGGGTTTCATAGTAAATTGTTTTTTGCAAGGAGGAATCCAGGACAATATCTGCCATCTCAGTGTGACAGTATTAAGAACCAGCCCTAGGCATTCTGTTGTTCTTGGTGAATCTGATTATGTGTGCCCCTGACCTCTACTGATACACATTATCCATTTTATATACTCATTCATTCATTCATTTAACTATGTACTTTGTCACTGATGCTTTTCCAGAAACTATAAAAAAGATAATATAGTCTCATTTGTATTCATTCTCCTTTCCCACAGCTTCCTGTTATTCTATAACTGCTGGATGCTTTCTTCTCTTTTCTGTCTTATTTCCTTGATTCTGTTCTTTCATATCTTTTTGGCACTTTGCACTTTTTCTTTACTTTTAGCCTTTACCATTTCTTGTTTTTCTCCAAATAGTTTATGGACTCCATTCTTTTTTTCCCATATAATTTTATATCTTTTCTCATTAGTGTTTTCTTCTCTTCTTGAACTGGGTTAGAAACTTCAGTTTTTCTGTAAAGAAATTTCAAAAAGGTGTTGCTTCCCCAGTGTTCTTCTGCCATGGTAGTCATTTGAGGTGAGACTGCTTCTGGTGGGCATTAATATTTACGGACTTTTTTTATGAATCTGAAGATTGATTTAGCTTGAGAGATGCAAAGAAGTAGATGAACCAAGGAAATGGTAAGGTCAAAATTCATAGCTCTAAAAACCATTCTGAGGTGAACAGCTTTTAGAAGAGCAATAGCTGATGATTGAGAATCGTTAAATGTCTGAAGTCCAAAACAAATTCAAAGCTTAACTTTCAAGGTAGTGAAAATTAATTATTAAGAACATTCTCCAAGCTCTCACAGACTTGCATCCCTTCTCTTTAAAATGTATAAAGTCCAAAAATTTCAAGTAATGCTACTTGTCTTAGGTAGTCAGGTTATAAACATACTATTTATTACCATCACTTGTGTGAATGACATCCCTCAGAACTTGTGACACCCGTATTTTACAAACTTCTGCAAACTAAAAATTTTAATTGTATTCTCATTTGTCAATTCTCAGTCTTATATACTATATGTGCTCATATCTTTCCTTTATATGCATCACAGCTATTCTTCTGCATGTACTTAAGCTTTTATTTACCTAAAAAGCAATTTTTCTCCCCTCTGCTTTCATGTCTTTATTACAAAGCAGTTTGCAATGTATGTTGATCCATCTGGAAATACCAAAATATATACATGTTGGTTTAGCCTAATAGAATTTTTTAGGATTTCTTAAGGAAAACTGTGCACATTTATACTGCTCTTAATATACTGTTCATCCATGCAGTGTGTATCCAGAGAGTGCCAGTACTGCAACTTCCCAGTTTGTTTTTTTTTACAATGGATTTTATTTTAGCATTTCATTTTATGCACTTTAGCCAGGATAAAGTAAGTTGTTTGCAAGAGCTAAATTGTTCATTGTAAACCATTTTATGCTCTTAAATTCCATGTTCCCATTAATTAAATTTACTCTCTGTTATTTAATAAATCCCCAGACAGAGAGGTTATGATAATTACAGGTTCTTTGCTGATTTTATCAGTAAAGTGATACTATACGTGCCGCATCCACCTGCATTTCAGTTACATAACTAGGGTGATTTGTGTCCTTTGTCTAACAGTTACTAGATGAGTAAATAATAAAATGTGGAACAAAGTAGAAGTAATTTCACTATCAATCATTACTTTTGTGATTTCCTTTGCTGTTTGACATTCTTTATGGCGTTTTCTATGCCTTTTCTTACAACAGCATAGCATGTCTTAAGCTATAGTTACTCTTGCTATTCTCGTAATTTTCCTTTTTAAAAAGTATTTGTTTGGTATTAAGAATTTTTGTCTTCTAGATACTAAACACAAATATTCTTCAAGGTCAAACCATGACATACAGATTTACTTTCAACCTGGGCACTTGATATTGTAATCAATATATAGCTATGACTAACTTTGAAAAAAATATTCCTATTACAAGTGAAACACAGAAAAACACAGTTTGATATTCTCTTGTAATTAAGAACTTTTACCTGTCTCAGGTGCAGAGCTGCTTTGCTTTTAGTCCATCTAGTAGAAAGTGGCATCTTTGAAGAAAATGTGACATTCAGAGGTCATGTTGTTGTATAGCTTGTTTAGCTTATGCACAATATGTAATACAATGGAAGCATTACTGTTGCATCTGAAACAGAGGATTTAATACATTTACTGCCCTTCTGACAAGGAAAAAAATAGGAACAAACTTAAATGCATCTGTCACACAAACTTGGTGTTTAAGAATAAGAACTATTCTTCCCGCAACTATGAAGCACTAAGAAGAAAGGCATCAGAGAACTGCACGGTGTAATAGTCAAGGACTTTCCTTTCTTTTCATGTCGTTTTTGTGTTTTATGCTAGAAAAATAAGTTGAACTCCAAGGTAAGGCTGGTTATGCACTTGTGCAATCTGTGTAAAGATGCTCCCTTTTACCCGCAAATTTAATTTTACTGTACAACAGGCAGACTAAACTGCTTTCCTTGAAACACTAAACTCTCCAAACTACATCAGTGAGGCATTTCTAACCCAATCACATTATTTTTGTGTTTCCTGTACTTTATATTTGTTTTATGTATTGGGTATTTGGATTCTTCTCATTAGTCGAGGGCTAAAACTGTAACTTGTATAACAAAGTATCATTATGAATAAAGGGAAATCAAAAGCAACACTGTGTGCAATTAAAGAGTGTAAAACTGCAAGACAGTTTTGTTTTCAAGAGGTTGCTTACTCTATCAGCCTATCATATAAAGTGATGCTTATATTGCTGCTGCAAGTCTCTAGTGTGTGCTAATATACAGATCATAAAAATGCACATTTGGTAAAACAAAGTAGCATTTATTCAAGATGGAAATGTATGGGAGAACTCACTGGAGAGAAAAAAACACAAAGGGCCTGTGTGCACCTTCCTTTGGTTCTTTATAAAATTGTGAAACATGGAAGAGGGTAAAAAGGTACAGGTACATGTTATACACTGAGTGTTATGATTCTATATCCACTTATTTAATTCCAAAATTGTTGGAAAATAGTTGCAGAGAGTAATTGAAAAATCGGATGGCAGACTTGACTGTGAGATAGAAATGAGAGTATTGGTTCTACTCAAGCATTAAAGAAATGCAGTGTTAAGGAACCATTTCATATTATCATATGTTTTTCTTTTACCAAAATTTGGTACTTCTTTAGTACTTATTTTTTGGTGTATAAGAACGTCTGTGTGCCAGTGTTGTATAGCTGCGTACTCTTCACTGATCCATGCTGCAGAACAAATCACATGTTGTAAGCCATTTCTGAACAATGAGATCTAAGTAAAGAAGCTGGAGAAAAAGTTTGGTAATTTTTTTTTTTTTGAGGGGGAAGGGCAACCCCAAATCCACCCCCCTCCAAACTACCGTTAGTTCTGTATCTCTTTATTCTAAATGAATTACTCTGCTGGCTGAGTTTTGGAACAAAACACAAGGTGCATATGGTGTATATGATCACAGTGGTTTTCAGAAGTGTTGTGAACGTCACTGAAGAAACAGTACTACCTGGAGAATCTGACCATTCCATATTTAGTTGCTTTTTCCAAAATCTGTGATCTTTGTCAGTGTTCGGAGAGTCAAACCATTCCCTCAAAAGATTAATAGAATCCCCCTTGCCTATAAGAAAAAGGTCTACATTTGATGTTTTTTAAAGTAATCTAAGAATAAGTTCTTTTAATATAGATTTTTTTTTTCTGAATTTATATTGAGGCATTTGAATTGTGCACATGGAGGTACATTTGTAAGAAAAAGTATTATCTTCTATTAGGTTATATAATATATCTTGAAAAAGAAGCATCTCAAATTCATAAATGCTTTTCAGCCCCTCTCTGTAGGGATGCAGAAAACAATCTTGCTGGGAGGAAGAGAGCTCAAGGGAGAATATAGATGTCCTGTTAATCAGGACATAAAAAAAGAAAGGAGAAGTTATGATGTGACAGTGACTGGTGGAAGAAAATCTGGCAAACAGCAGAGAGAAGATTGGGAGATACGACAATTTGGGAAATGTATGTATAATTTATAAATCCAGACTTATTTTATGAATTTCGTGTTCCACTCTATTCTTCGGTCTGTACTTAATCTGCCACTTGCTGGCTGGGACTTTGTCATAGATCACACACTCTATGCAAGAACAGATACAAGAATAACCTAAGAAGAGATAACATGATATGATTTTTTTTTCTCAGTGAAGTATTGAATATGCTAAATAGACTGGTTAAACTAAAGGACAGTGATCGTCTCAGGTTGTCTGCTTCTGAAGTAGAACAATGGAAATTGCCTAGTGAGAAAACAGATGAGAAAAGAATGTATGTTGTCTGAGCTAGGGAGCTATCTGAACGAGTGAGAGAACTTGCTGAGAGAGCTTGCAGGCTGATCAGAGGGAAAGCGAGGCTTTAATACCATGGAAGAACTGTCCAAAATGTCAAGGTCTTGTAGGATATCTGTGCTCCCAAAGAGAAGGTTTTTATTTCTGGGATTTTTTGTTTGTTTGCTTGCTTTTTACTTTGGGAGTTGTAATTTTAGGTGCTTTCTCCGTTACCATGACATGTTTAATAATATGAATTTATAGCCTCCACTTACTTTCTAAGTACTGTACAATCTCAGAAGATGAAACTATAAACTGCAGTAGTCAGGAGGGAAGCCTTATGCCTTGGAGAGGTTAGAACTGGCCTAAGAGACCTTGATTATAGATTCTGAAGGCTTCCTGAGAATAGGGATCAGCGCCTATATGGTCAATGGGTGCCCAGTGTTCTGTTTCAAAGACAGCAGCAAAGGCATCATGAGGAGGCTTATTATGAGAGGGTAGGGAAATTCAAATGAGAGTGATTAGAGGAAATGAGAGAAACAGGTACGAGAGAATTATCTATCACTGCAAAGTTAGTATCTAAAAGGAGCTGTGTTTCAAGATGGAACTAAGTTATCTTAAGCAGTCTTGGTAAAGAAAGACAGAAAAAAATACTTACAAAACACCTTCTGCAAACGCATTTGTGAATGTCTACACAAGAAGAGAATTTTGTTGCTTCTTGTGCTAATCAGGTTCTGTGAATGTTTGAAGTTGTGTTATGGAGGAATTGCTTGCTGGTGTTGTATTCTAGTAATATTTTGTTATGGGCATGCCCACAGATCCAGCAGCAGAAGTAGGCACAAGGGTGAGAGTTACTCCCAAGAGAGAAATTGACAGTTACTAACATCTGTAAAGCACAAATCATATGTTCGTATGGTAAAATTAATGTGGAGTTTCTGATAATAAAGGAATTCATTGTTATAGTAAAGTAAGTTCCAGTTACTGGAAATATTCATTTTAATATTAGTAGAAAAAGACATTTGATAACAAGTAAATATTAACTTTGGGAAAAGAATATGTATCTTCTGTGAAATGGAATAGTGGTTGGAAGATGCAGTTTTGCTCTCTCTCACTGGTTTCATTAAATCGACTTCTGTTGGCTGGCCCTGTTCTTCCATTACAGCTTACAGTAGTCAACACAACTACAGATATATTCTACTATAGTTGATGTACCCAAAAGTTTTCCTTAAATTGATATTCGCTATGTTTTTTGAACTCCTCTAGTGGGCCAGAACCACTTTAGTTGATGGATGGTACAGATTGTTCTGTAAGTCTCTCTTTTCCACTTTCTTTTTCTGAGAGCCCATGTGACTCACCTAGTCAGTTCACTGGCATTGAAATAATGTTAATTTTGCAAAAGCACACGTACATCAGCAGGAAGGTGCAGAGACTTACAATTAATTTTTGTCAAGAAGTGATCATGTAGATAGAATTCGTACTAGGGCTGATGAGTTGTTACAATTGGTGTTTCTGGGACTGAAAACCCCCGTGCAGCAGTGATCTTATCTTCTATTATATACCACAGTGTGAACCTGCGGGAACTGCACAGGAAATCCGAGTCACCACTTGCAGTTTATTTAGAGAAAATTAGGACCAGTTCTTGGACAAGGACTGAATGCCTCTTTCTTAAACTACGAATGGCCTCATCAGAAAACCAAGGTGAGCTGTTGCTTTTAATTTTTGTCAATAAAGGACAGTAAAATTGCCCATGCTGTTCTTGGATACAGCTGTGCCTTCCTGTCAGAATTTGTATTGCATTCAGAAAGGAATGGAACAGTATGATATCTGGCTTCCCTGACACTCAGCACAGATAAATAATGAGAGAAGAAACCAACAGTCCAGAGACATAAAACATCTTCTTCAGTATAGTGTAATAGATCAGTAGTAGAAGTAACAGTGGAACAGTTTCATTGTTGACATCTTCTCCGCTCCTAATGATACCCATAATCTCATTGCCTGGGGACAAACAAAGCAAGGAAGACAGGGAAAACAAATATGCCTAACTGAACCTGTTTTAGAGGGCTGACAATTTATTTAATACTCGTATAAATCACATAGCAGAATTAACCCACATGATAGTCAACTTAATTTAACCACATGATTTATCCTGAATGTTACCAAAAGGTACCATATCACAAACGCACTGGTTTTTGTGTAGTCTTAGGCATATCCTAAATTTCTTTGAGTAAAATGCTAGATTACAGTAAGACTAAACAGGTAATGGTATGACTCTGAAAGACTTTTAAAAAAAGTTTTTCTCGCTTTTGCCCTTCTGACTCATCCCCCCATCCCATCAGGGTGAATGCGCGTGACCGGGTGGGGGTGTTTACCTGCCAGCTAGGGTCAACCCACCACGATGTACAGAGAGAAGCATGACTGTCTTTTCCCGGTGTCAATGTTATGCAGGCCCTGAACTGAGATTCTTCATAGCCTGTGGGTTGAGAATTTAATCCTTGGCTATAAGATACCCAAGCACAATGCCCTAAGCACCAAAGACTTTTTTTATTATTATTTATTTGGGAGTAGAGATTGTTATTTTCCTAGCTCACACTGCTTTCTTTAGACTCGAGTTATTTCCTGTTCAGTTTACGTAGACAAAGTTTTCAGGTTTTGCTTTCAATCAGTGTATGTATACTAGCAGGACTATGGCACAATAACCTTCCTTTTCCCCTTTCCAAGTACTATGGCCTAACAACTTTTTAGTGAGGGAAGGACTGAGCACAAGTTTCTGTTTGTGTCACCTTGCCATGGAAAATGAATATATTTTACATAGCATCACAACTCAGCCAACAGCTGAAAGGAAAGCAGAGCATCTCTGCATTAACACAGGTTAACATATAGATAATATTTGTTGTCTTACTGTCTTCTTTTTATCTTTTTATAAGATTAATACTGTCATAAGTTTAAATTTCAGGGTTTTTTTCTTCAACGTGTCTTTAACTAGTTAGGATAACCCAAGTCCTGTTCCTGTGATCTCAGCTTGCTGTTAGAATACAAATATCTTCTAAATACAAACACAGCACAACTGTGTTCCAACAATAATGTGTGTATGAAATACTCAGCTTGATTGACCCCAAAGTAACCATTGTTAACTGGGAGGGTATAGTTCAGATTCTGTCTGACTTCTTGGTCACAATTACTGGGAGTAGAGTTTTTTTTAATCTTGTTATATTTGATAAGACTTTATATATACCACAATATTCAGGGTATAGATGAAATTACTTCCTTTTCCTACCTATTTTGTGGTGTTTATATTCAGTATCCCACGTAGCTTGTCTCAAACAGCCGTTCATAAAATAAAAGTAATCTGTAAGAAAATTGTTCCTTTCTTACAGGATGAAGAAAGACCTGAGTCCTAATATTTATATAAACTTTAATCAGTATATCAGTATTCCTTAGCTGACTCTCTGTTACCTCTTTCTTCAGTGAAATTATATCTGTACTAGTTTTTCAGGAAAAAAATCATCATGAACCTCAGTATTTGAGTAGAAAACACTTCAAAAAGAATTTTTAAACAACAGGCTATATTGTGTAGCTGCAATTTATATATACGTAGATGGCACTTTGCATATATTCCAGGTTATTTTAAAAGGCCTGTTGAATTTGGCCTTGACTAGCATAAATAAAACTATCTTGCTGAAGAGTGAAGAACTCAATTTTATTGGAGGTGTTAGATTCACTGGAGATTTTTTGAAATACATCTCATAAATCTACAGCTGAACATTTCTCCTCTTCATACACTAGATCCCAACTCCCACCTGTGCAAAACACAAAAGATATGACAGGAACGCAGACTGTGTTCATTTTGACAGAAGTGTCAAGTTTGTCTTAAATTTTTTCATTTTCCATATAACATCACTGAAGCAAGCACGGTTAAGAGGGAATACTTTAGAATTGCTTTTCAAAAACAAGTTCTTCTGGAAAAAAAGGTAGAGCATTTGTTCAAACAATTATTAGCTATTTCTGGATTCTCTTGTAATATCCACCATTCTGCTTTTTCTGTAGCAGAAGGAATAAAAAGATCCTTAAATGGAAAAATTGGTACTTGTTAAGCCTGGTCTTGGTTCTTAAAGCTAAGTTACTCAAAGTAGTTTCCATTATCTAATTTTTCTGTTAGTTTATAATAAGAAGGAAACATTTATGAAAGTACATAAATATATTGTGTGGAAATCTCGGCTTTTAAACTGAGTTCAGTGAAATTGTGCTTACATTGATGTATCATAGTAGAAGTAGCATATTGCATGTCTTGCTTAGACTGAAGTATGAAATTGCATTTTGTATCAGTCTTGCTAATTTAATTGTTTCACTTCTATGCAGTGTTTAATTTTTTTTTTTCAAATTGTTCTAGAAGGTGTCTTTGTGTAGATTCTATTCTAATGAATGCTCCATTTGCATGTTTTAAAGAATTTTTTGATTTGGAATCTGAAAACTAAACAGAAGTAATATCAGGCAAAATGCAGAAAGGATTTCTTTCCCAATGTTGCTAATTCTTGTGGGCATGTTCCTTAGTACTTTATTTCTCTAATTCTGAAACTCTATTGGCCTGGAAAGAAGTCATTTTGGGATATGTACAACTGTGGTGCCAGACAAGATCACTGCAATTCTTGCCATTCATAATCATAGTTAGCAAGGATGTTTACAGATGCAAAAGAAAAGTAGATAGTAGTAGTGTAGTCCGAGGACTCTTCACGCATATCTTACATGTGAGTCCTCACAACATTTTTAATTCTCCTTATCGGTGTGTTAATCTGAAACATGGCTACATTCTTTTAGCTTGCTTTAACATTCAGTTCTGTAGACAGATATGTATTTATGATATCTCTTTTCTGATATCATAAATCTTTTAAATTTCTTTATTTTCTATACCACAGAAAGTAATGAAAATTTACAGGGGATTGTGTATTGTTCCTTACAACTAGGTGTGTAAACCTAAGACAGACACATACAGTTTCATGCTTGTGACTTGGAAATCTGATTTTGATTTAAAAAAAAAAGCTTTATGAGAATTCATGAAGTCTTGGCTGCCTTCAGTCATGTCCGTTTTCATCTGGTATTGTGCTTGTTAATTAGTTGAACCACCTCACTGGGGCATAGATGCCAAGCAATAACAGCTTTATATAGGCATTTTGCATAATAAGGTCAGTGGCATCATTTGCAGCTGGGAGACCCATCACATTGATGTCTTCAAAGCACTGATGCCTCATGTCTTTTTAACAGTGAAGTGTACACCTGTTGGTTTTTCTGTGCCAAATATGCCCTTGAATAGTGGAGGGAAGGAAGACTTGGAAGACAAGACAATTTTTCATTGCTGAAAGAGACTAGCTATACTGCAGCTGGCAGCTTGGGCCTGTTATTTCAAACAGGAAAACACAGCTAGATTGTGGCTGGAGAGGAAAAAATAAACCACTCAAGACGGAGGGGTTGGCCTTACTCTGACAAATTGGCTGATAGTGATAAGAAGACATAGAATGGAGGAGGAACAACATTGTTCAGTCCAGGTGGTGCTATGAGAAGTTGTAATTCTTGGGTCACAGATGCCTGTGTGGGAGGTCTGTCTGCTTCTGAGTTTGGCTTTGCTTTTCTTTTCTTCATGGCCAAGGTATTTTGAGCAAGGCATCTTTTTCCTGCTTTTCCTGAACCAAGTTAGAAAATAATTTTGCTGCAGTGCTCAACATCAGGTCAACGCCAGATCTTCACGGTAGCCGAAGATGATATATACTTAGAAATCACATGATTCAGTTCTCAATGGATGCTTGACAGGTGCTTTAGGCAAATGTTGCTTTAGCTACCAAAAATTCTGTTTGAAAGAGTCTTTAGCCTAAGGGTTATGTAAGCCTGCACATTGACATATTTCAGTTCAATATAGAGCAGATGCATTGCTTAGGACATTTTATGTCCTGTTCTATTATATATTTGTCCGATTATATTAACTCTTGGAATTGCAGATATGGGAGATCATCCTGCATATTTCTTGGTGTAGTATGTGGATTCTACAGTGGATATGTCTATGTGTCTTTTTTTTTTTTTTATCTTATCAGTCACCTTCCTTGTATCTTACAGTCATCTCCCACCAGCACTTTCTTGCAAATATTTCCAGTCTCTCTTTTAAGACTCTTCTAAGCAAAATATCTTCTTCCTTCTTTTTATGCCAAGTAGTCTTTTTTAATGCAGCTATTGGAGCCTTTGTGCTGGTTTTCAAGCAGCAGTATTCTCTTACATTAAGCAGTAACGTTATACAGGGAATACCAATAGGGATCACAAGTAGCTAGCCAGCTAGAGAAACATTATCTAGAGATACAGGAGAGTCTGGCTGGTTCTTCTCCACAGTGACTGCATACCCCCTTTTCCGCTTGATCTACTGCTCAACCATCTGGAAATGAGAGGGTGGAGAAAGACATTTTTATTTTTACACAACTTTCATTTACATCTTAGGCTTCAGAGTAATAAAAAAGCTTTTTTCTTGGCAAGTATTTAGCTTCCATTTGGCTTTAAGAGTGAGAATGATGGAGTTATGGAATTGGTGAGATTAGGAGAGACCTCTGGAGCTCATCTAGCAGGGTTAGACAGAGTAGGTTGCCCAGCGTTGTGTCCAGTCAGGTTTTGAGTATTTGCACAGAATCGTTAAGAAGGTGACTCTTCTGCCATAACACTATTGAACAGCTGCTATGCCCAAAACACATTTACTGGTGCATGATTTGCTTAACAAAGGCCTTCCTCTTTTTCCTAATGAGCGCTAGAACAGATGAAGGATTTGGGAACAACAGAAGGAACAGAACTGGACTCCTAAATTGTTAAGGGCTTTTAACTTTTTCTCAGATGGTAGCTGTGCAATGTAGGACCTGGTGATGGCTCAAGGTCTCGGAAAAGATTAAGGTAAATCTTTAGTCTGGCGATAGGTGATCGGTGCAGTATCTACCCCTGAAAAATCCCAGCTGGAGTTTAACTATTAAAATAACACCAAGCAATGCAACATTTGGCATGGGGAGGTGGATGTCTGTTACTGCTGCAAAAGCAGCACACAAAATCACACTTGTATTTTATATATATATATATATATATGGCTGTGTATTTTCTGGTTGGGAAACCGTGAATACATATTTTCTTGTATTAGACATAGTTCTTAACAATGAAGTTTAAATTCAGTCTTCACATGTTTAAAAGTCCTGTGTGCTTGAAAATGCAATTAATAACTTTTGAAAGATTCCAAAAATATTTTATCACTAACATATTTATACTACAAGCCTGGGATATTTTACAAGCTCTTAGATTAACTTTGCAGACAGCTTGTGAGTGATTGAGTGATTGTGGGCTACTCGTGTGGTCTGGTGACACCTTTTTGACAATCTGTTGCCAGAATATCCGTCTATCAATAAGTTTATCAGTGGACTTCATTTATTAAATTTGAAACTATTTTCATTTTTCTTTTCTGCTTAAGGGACAAGAGGGTTTGCCAACTGGCATTTTTCTTGTTGTTATATTTTCGCCCTATTTGTTTATTGGTTTGGGTTGTTGTTTTTTTGGTTGGTTTTTTTTTTAATATTAGTAGTTTGATTCAAAGTATCTGAATGAATAAATTCATTTTTCAGTGATGGGATTTAAAAGTGAGCACCAAGGAAGTATTATACTCAGGCAATAATCCTTCGTGTCCTATATCAAGCATTCTTTGACAGTACGGATTTGCATGTCCCATGTTAATGATCCCACCTATAATTACAGCACCTTACAATAATACTCTAATGAAAGTGCTATTTACCTTGATAAAGGGGGCCTACAATAAAGCTGGGGAGGGACTTTTTACAAAGGCTTGTAGTGATAGGACTAGGGGCAATGGGGATAAGCTGGAAAGGGGCAGATTTAGACTAGACAGAAGGAAGAATTTCTTCACCATGAGAGTGGTGAGGCACTGGCACAGGTTGCCCGGGGATGTTGTCACTACCCCATCCCTGGAGGTGTTCAAGGCCAGGTTGGATGGGCCTTGGGTAATCTGATCTAGTGGGTTGTCCCTGCTCATGGCAGGGGGATGGAACCAGACGATCTTTAAGGTCCCTTCCAACTCAAACTGTTCTATGATTCTACATTCATAAGAACAACTCTTCACACCAATCTTCATTCTACATACAAAATCCCTAAAAATAACAAGAAAAAAAATAGCTCTGCCTCAAGCAGAAAGCAAGTTAGTGCATCTGGCAGCTTACAGAAACAGAGCACATCCACAATAATATTTGACTGCAGTCTTACAGGCATTTCATACCTCAGTCAACCTCTTTTTCTCCCTTGGGGATCTTAATTCTTTTTATCTACTCATTAGCATGTAGAATTAACACCATTCCTGAGAATATTAGTGATCAGAATTTTAGTAATGCTCATATCAATGTTAATCTCACTAAATTTTCCATGACAATTAAGCAGATAGGAGAATTATAATGTAAGGAACTTGTGACATCCATATTTCTCAAATACCTGTCCTCCATGCTTGTGCATGAAACTTAAAAAAAATCAGACTACTGCGTTTCAGGGGGGAGAAAACTATTTTTGTCTTTTCTTAGGGGGGTTACTGTTAAAGTTGACACTTATCAGTAATATTTAATCATGGTGTGGAGTTGATGCGAGGTGACTTATCTGAATCATCTTGACCTATCTCTTTAAAATAAATCTGTCATATACTCATAAATAAATATAGAGGTCAGATAATGTTAGTTGTCAGGTCTGACTATGCCCTGAGTTTTATTTTAAACCGCAGAGAGACTAATCTTAATAAGAGAACAGAACTGCTGGATTTAAATTACATGCTTTTCGTCCTTTTCTTATTTGAAGATCCTGCCTGCTTAATTTGACAGTAAATTAAGCACCAGTGTTAAAACAAAATTTTCATTGAGACTGAGGGAAGCGTATCTCTTTTAAGGACAAATGATCACAATGAAGAGATCTAGTTCATTCATCCTTACCTTAATTGAGCTATATGATTATGAATTTAGATTTAACCCAGTCTCACCCTAGAATCATCGAATGGTTGGGTTGGAAGAGACCTTAAAAGTCATCTTGTTCCAACCCCACTGCCATGGGCAGGGACACATTCCACTGGATTAGTTTCTTCAAAGCCTAATCTAACCTGGCCTTGAACTTCTATAAGTATGGGGCATCCATGACTTCTGTTCCCCTGTATAAAGTCCCTGAGAAGTCTCTGAAATGGAAAAAAATATATTTGCATATAAATATGCTTTTATTTTTATATGTTTATAAAATTGCATTTATAAAATGAGATGCATGTATATATAATCTGTAATACTCAGAATTAATTTCTTTACAGGAAAGCAAAATTATATAATGTAATTTACTAAAACTGTTCCATGACAGTGAGCATGATTAAGAAATAGCACTTTTCGTTGTAATTTAATACAATTTAAAATTGTATTTTAAAATTAAATTTTAATAACGCAGTTATGGTGTCGTTCATGTTTCCTATATTTTTACTAAGTAAATTGGTTAATTTCTAATCATTTTATTGGATATCTGTCCTATGACAAAATTGAAATTACTGCTTTTCCCAAATTACTCAATTATAGAAATTAAAGGGAAATTCCTAACAGATTTAATTTTTGCTCCAAGTTTAATGTTCCTATTTGTGTTGGTGGAGTTTTTTCCTGGTTCTTGTCTCTGAAGCGTACCTCCTGGAGAACATCAGTTACTGCTGAACCTGTGTAAGCAGACATTTATTGACACTGTTAAAATAAACCTAGTGTCTACAAAATAGCGCTTGTTTAGACATTTTAGTATGTCTGTTTATCTTTGTATTTCTGTCAGAGCCAGTAAACAACCTGAATAGCTCTTTTATAGGCTTTAATGATTTGAATGGAAAAGCCTGGAAATTTTGTAATTAATTCTATTAGATATTAGTATGTACGGCTGACAAGATATTCATGATCACTGAAAACAATCCTGGAGTGGATGGGTTGCACTCAATGTGTGTGGAGTTGTGCAATTTTAGGGCTGGATTATCTTCTGATTTATTAAACCATCCTAAAGGTGACCTGTGGCTCAGCACCAGGGTTGGAGTTGGCTCTGCAGCAGAAATACTCAGTCAGAGATGCCCATTTCACTTTGAAGTTTTGAATCCAGCCAGGATTCCATGGCAGTTGGGAGGCTCAATGGCAGCTCAGGCTGTGGCTCTACAAGTGGGATAGGGCAGGACATCACCTTGGCAGGGGGTCATCTATGGAGTCTGGGACGGGCTGTTGAATTCACTCCTCTTTCCGAGCTCAGTCATTCTTATATTGGAATTCACTCTCTTTGACATCGATACCTTCTCCTGAAAAATAATACATTTGTGTTTAGTTGCATAAAAAGACATTTTTATCTTTTCCCACCTACATGTTTTATGAACAGATTTCTTAACAGTTTGGAGTAGGTGTAGTATGTGGATCCTTTCTCAAATTCATAACTATATTTAGGAGAGCAAGTGTGCTACCGCAATTGAAAGAGACATTTCCTGCTGTGGGACATTGTTAGGCTGTCCTAGTTGCAGATGAAATACCAACAACCACTGCTTTCTGAAGCACTGGTTCCATCACAGACTGATGTGTGGAAAGCAAAGCTCATCCCGTAAGCAGAAATAGTGCCAGAGGAAGAGTTTGTATCAAACTGTATTCACCCATTGTTAAACTTTCTTGGTCTTTTGCTTCCTCTTTTGTCAAACAATCTTTTCATTCTTATTTGCCCAGAATTACCTTCTAGAAGATGGGACCTGAGATGACAGAATGTAAAAAATCAGCACAGTTCTCAGGGACATGCAGTCTCACTGCACTTAGTTATCCACTGACTGAGCTAGCACTACGGCTTGATTCTAAAAAAATGAAGAAACTTATTCAGTTATTTGTATAAGTGGACAGAAACACTTTATATAATTGTAATTCTTTGAACTTTCTCCAGAAAAAATGCATGCAAAATCATGTATCTGTTAGATGTTGCATACCTCATGAATGAGCTGTGCATGATGAAAAAATGCTAGAGTAAAATACTTTCTTAAACCTGCCGTGTTTTACACAAAAGCTACCCTAAGTACAGAAAAAGAGCAACCTTTCTTGAAAGGATATGGTGCAAACACTACAAATCTCCTTTGGAAACCAACACAACTTGAAAAACGGTCTGAGACAACAAATTTTTCCTCATGGCATTCAAAAGGCAGAAAGTGGAGCAGAAGAAAACTCGCAGCTGTTCAAAAAGTGGATACATATGGTTCCCAACAAATCTTGTAAGCTCAAATTTTGCTAATTCTAAACAAAAACATCTAAAAAAAAGTCTAAAGAAAAATAACAAAAAGAAGTTTAGTGGAAATGGTATCACTGGACTGTATACAATTATTTAGACGTAATGTAGCAAGTGATGAACTCATGGTGGCAGAAGGTCAGATAGTGGAATGACAAAATTGGATATTTCCTTTACTCCTTTCAATAAATTTCATTTTATGAAGTACAGACTGAATGAGGAGGTTGCAACAGCCTAAATATTCTATGCTTCTTGGATCTTTAAATTTGATAGCTTCCACTAAATCTCACATTGAATGAAGAGTTAGTTGATGTACAGGACTGAAACCATTGAGCAGCTCCTGAATGTTCTTTGTCATGTTATCTTCTACAGATTTTGAAACTTAGTTCAAAAATAGGTGAAGCACTTCTGATAGTGATTTTTTTGCCTGTCACTTACTTCAATGGGAAGCAAGCATTCATAGGTACCACCACTTATCATATGAGGGACATGCCTATTGTGTAGGCAAGTGGAGAAATCATGAAAAATAAGGGCATATTTGGCTCAGAAATCCTCCCAGATATATGCTGTGTTTGAACGTAAATTCATTGTGATGAGAATCTTGAACTGACAATGCTGTAATGGCAATAGGAAAGCGGTGGTTCTTTTCCTAGACGACTGATTTAGTCTGGTTTTCACTTGCCTTCTGGGTTCGTGAACACAATTTAGGCTCTATGCCAATTCACTCCTTGACCTTCTGCTGAGAATGACATTAGTAACACCGATTTCGGTGATAGTTTGTGATGTGGATGTTTATCCACTAAACCTCTGGACCAAAGCCATCAATTCATTTCATACGGGGTACAGAATAGCCATTGGGCAGCAGTGACTTTCAGCCTTTACTATCTGGGGCCAAGAGTCAACGACCTTTGCGTGAAAGGCACTATTGGTTGTCAGAGACATCATAGTAAACACTCATTTAAAATACTATTTTAAAACTGCTGAAGATACACCATAGTGACTAATCAAAGAATAGATTGATTTCCTCGAAACGTTGAGTAAGCTACAGTCATCAGAATAAATTATAACTGATTTTGAGCAGTCGTTGAAGAAAACGTTCAGGAGCCATGACAAAGAGAGACCTTGGGATGGGTTGATACATTATTAATACAGTCTGTTAGGTCATGTCTTGGCAGTATATATTTGCAATAGGTTCAAAAGACCTCTTAAACATTTACTATTTTTTATAGATCTATGCCACACTTAGCGCTGATCGGCAGATTTGAAGAAAGTTGTATGCCTTGTCATCATGCTATAGCAAATTAAAACTTGCTGTAACACTGGTCCCAGAAAGGACTGGACCATGGCAATGTGTTACAACACTTACATTTCAAGGTGCTACAGAGGATTTGTTGCAGTGTGCTAACTATGATATGTCTGAATCATTGGATAAAACAGCATGTTTCTTGTCATGTGCTTACCTCAGCACACAACAGGTGAGTTATGCTGGATATATTAAGTGATAGACACGATTTTTTTTCTGTAAGAAGTAGAATGTTTTCTAGACTACAGCTGAATAGTTTGATATGCTGACACTTTTACCTATTTTGACAGCCAAATCAGTTATTCAAAACAGTCATAGGCGTTTATGACAGCCCAAGTACTTCTAGCCTATCTGAAAATAGCTGCCATTTACTAGAAAATGAAAAATGTTTGAAATTGATAGCAAAAGAATTTTTCCCAGAAAGGACTTGGGAAAGGATTCATTAGTTCTCAAGAAAAGTGAAGGAAGAAACATGTTTGTTCATCTCTATTTTAGAGTCATTTTTCCAGTAGTGATGGATGGGAGGTTACAGGTGTCCAAAGCCAAGGAACACTTAATATCTCTAATTATGAAGTGTGGGATAATTATAATAATGTATTAATACTTTTAAAGACTTTTGAGATTTGTATCCTATACAGATGAATGTTCATGTGTAATTTTCAAAGGAGAAGAAAGAACACTTCCTAGTCTATTCTGTATTTACAGAGCAGTTTGTTTTCTGCTCAGCTTAAAAAAAATCCACTATGGGCTGTTTTGAAAACACAAAAACTGTAACTAAAGGCATTGATGGATCGTTACATTAACAGTTTGTCAACAGCTAATCTGAGACCATCTGTTCTTTAGTGGTCTGAAAAGGTTAACAGCATATGGATGTCTCTGCTTGCCACATAGCATAACGTAGACTTTCCAGGATGAAGGAATGGTGCTATAGTGCAGGACTTCTGGCAAAACACATTGTGCTGAGGTTCAATTCGTGCTGCCAGAAGTGGCCGCATGGGACACAGTTTTTCCAGGCAGGCACATCAGTAACTTAGTGTAATTATTATTTGGCAATATGGGTTAGGCAGACTTAATCAGCAGGTATGTGCTGATTAATCAGTGGGTACGTGTCAAGCTAAGAGACAGGTAATAGGTGTTATTGAAGTCTTAAGCTTTTATTTTGTAATAAATGTGGATATTAAAAAAAAAAAGGCAAGGTTTTAACAAAATACCAGAAAACAGTATCTTTAGAAAAACTCTGATGCTGATCAATGAACAATGTATTAATTATCTTCTGCAGAAGATTTTTAAAATTCTGCTGTGTATAACCAATTTTCAATATATTGTCATAAAATGAATAGTGTAATCTCTGTGGCAGAGCTGTAGCATCTGTGTGGAGCCTGGCACAATGGATTGTGTTTTCCAATCAACCTGTGATTAGCTATTTGTACAAGGTATTAATATTAAGGCTACAGCTATGCCTGTGCCCAGCTATGGATCCTGATGGTCTGGGTTCAGGTTGGTGGACAGCTTGGCCTTGAACATGCCTTCTCACCACGAATGGTGCAAGAAGAAATGACTATGCAAGTTATCTTGGTTTGTTTGTTCTCTCTTTATGATCAGCATAGTTTTTATCACAAGAGAGAAAGTGAATGTACACCTGTCTAATTCCAGAAAATTGGATTTGTGGTGGGGACACAATGATTCTCTGACTTCCATTGCTGTGGAGACAAGGAAGAGCTAGTAACAGTTTTGTCCTTTTGTAGATATTTAAAATATATAATTCTGTAAAGTGTTGTAAAGGGAAGTTGCTTGGGTTAGTTAAAATATCATGGGGAAAAATTTCTCATTCTTGGGAGTGCCAGTGTAGTAGGATAGCAATGAAGGGAACTTAATTGGTAAGAAGGTAAACTATGGTAAACGTAGGAAAACTGAAAATGCACTGAAAGGGACAATTGAGAAGCCATCTCTGTATGTTGCCTATTTCCCCACAGCAAAGAAAACTTCTTAGCAGATGAGAGCCTGGCTCTTCATTCTACCATCTTGAAGTAAAGTGATTGTAGGAGTGCTTTGAGTTATTGCTCTCAACTGGGTAAAATACTTGATGGCTTTTGTTTGGCTGAGAATACCTATTTGACTCTAATATAGGTAAATTCATGGGAAGGTGAAAAACTGTTTAAGGAGCTCAAGAGATGACCTGTGCTGCAATGACTATGCTTTTATCAGTATATAAAAGCTAGCTAAAATGTGTCAAGAATATTCCACAGTCCTCCTGTAGAACTCTTCATCCTCTGCAGTAAAAGCATGAACCTCTCACAATACTCACATAGCTGAGTTAATGAAGCTAGATCATTTATGAAGTCTGTGTGGACTCAGCCTGCTTTTTAGCTATGGAAGCAACAGGCTTCTGGCTGCAGTGGTGTTATAGTCTTAATATAGCTGCCTCTTAGGACAAAAAAATGTAAGGTAAGTTCTCACAGGACAGATCATGGCAAATGTTTCAAATGTATTATTACAGAATGAAGTAGACGAAAAGTCATTTAAAATGAATCATCAAAAATGTCTCTGATCAACTCTAAAAAAAAAAAAGAAACCACTAAAGTATTTCTGAGTGGTTGAGCAACCCCTAGAGCATGAAGTAACACTTGTATCTGTAAAAAGAACTAAGTGAATAGGGATTATAAATTAGAGAAGTTTATTCATCGTAGTGTCGTAAGAGGAACAAGCAGAAGAATAACATCACCCTGTCAATCATGCAATGTATCTGCATTCTTATGGAAGACTTAGGAAAAAAAACATGAGAAATACAGTAAGGAAGAGGAACTGAAGGTCTTAGCACAGGGTCAATTTTATGGTGTAACAGGCATATAGGGACCTGAAGGAATAATTTGAGTTATGTGAATCTTGAATAATAATTGAATTTGACAGGATTATAGCTTGCCAAAGAAAATAAGGTGAAAATGTATAGCAAAAAAGATTAAAAACACTCTGAAGGTATATATCTAATACAGGCCCCAAAATAGGGAAGCCTAGGTTTTGAAGGCTTTTTCTGTAGGCATTTATTAAACTCCAGGTTTAATAGTTTAGTTTAATTACCACAACATTACGGTTAAAGTCAGACTACATTGGTTTTCACTGGTTTGTGGCTTTTTTTTCAAAAAACAAACAGACAAACAAAAATGCCACCAGGTAAAAGCATAATTAAAGTGACACTGGAATTGAAGTAGTAAAGAAAGTGAAGGCTAGGTGAGAGAGGTGGGAAATGAACAGGAGCAATTTTTTTGAGAACATGCCAGTGGAATTCAACTTTGGAAGATGTATCATGAAATAACAGAGTTCATGATCTTTAAGAAAGAAGGGAAGATAATTAAATAAAACAAGAGATTTAAATAAACTTAGGCAAGTGATGGCTTGTATTTCCTATGAACCTAGTCTAGCTAAAATATGGTTGAAGAGACTGCAAAGAAATATCTTTTTTTTTGCTATTTTTAATTCTTTTAATGGGTGGATGAGGGAGAGAGGAGAGAAAGAAAGCAAAGCAGGAGTCCGGTTTGGGTAAATAATGAGTTAAATTATTTTAAAAATCAGATACTCAAGAACCAAGGTTACTATGCGTGAATATGTAGGTATAAAAATAAAAAAAGTGAATGTACAGAATAAGGTGCAGCTAGTAAAAGTATTCAGACATTGTTTCTGTCTGCTACACTAAGTAAAAAAGTATTTTTTCATCCCTACTCAGTGAAAATGAAAAGTTACTGAGAGACAAATCTGACAGTCCCGGTATTTGATATGTTTGTTTTTCCTTCACTAAAAAGGCCAATTCTGATTACTTGAATGAGGCAATTAATTTTAATGCCAAAAAGGTAAAGTAGACTATAGTGGAGAAGAACATAAAATAGGTGGGTTATTTGTTTTTAGGTTAGTTGGACCACATGAAATTTATCTAATAGGATGAATTAATCTCAGAGCCATTAACAAAAATCTTAGAGATATCAGAGGATACATAAGGATGTGGAAGACCAAAGGTGGCATCCACGATTTTTTGAAAAACGTAGGAGAGCGGGAGAATTACGGATGAGGCAGGTTAATTTCAATTTCAGGAAAAGCAGTAAAACAAACACACTACTTGTGAGCACCTACAGGATAACAAGAAACCGTCAGCATGGATTTGTCAAGAACAAATCTTATACAGCCAATCTAATTTGCCTCTACGGCAGGATAACAAGCCTTTGGCAGAAAAGCCCTAGATGCATGTCTTGCTTTTAAAAAAAATCTTTTGAGACTTCTATAACATTCTCCTGAGTAGGCCAGGGAAATTGACCCAAGGTTAACGTGTAAATGGTTAGAAAGAGCACTCAAAAAGCACTTACCTGTGTTTCACTTTCATTTCGTCTGTTGTATCAAGCAAGTTTCCTTAAGAAACAAACGTGGGATCCTTTTCTACTAAATTTGTTCATTATTGATCAGGATCAGGACAAGGATAACGTACTTGCCAGATTTCAGACAACAGTAATCTGAGAAGGTTTGCAATCAGGATAAAAGGCAATATTTAATTCTTGATAAATTAGAGGGAAATGTCTGAAAGAATAAAGAGCTTAGAAAGGCCTAATACATAGACAATAATGACCAACTGCATGAGTACAACATCAAGAAAAGTTGTGCAGCAGGAGTTCTTCTGGAAATGATTTGGGGAATATTTTGGATGACAAATGGAATATGAGTCAACGATTTTGTACCGTTTCATGGAAGGAAATACAGTGGGTTATCAAGCAGACTTGGCACTGTAAGAACAGGCCTACTTAAGAAAAAAAAAATCTTTCAATTTTCAAAATTAAAGATAGTCTTCATTTATTTACTTGTCTTCGATTTTTCTTATGAAAGCAAATTCCTAAAGACTTTTCTTACAAAGGATAATGTCTTCATTATAGATTAACGTTACTAAAATTACTGTATAGTTTAATTATTGTTTTTTGCAAGGTTTAAAGAAAATAGTCTTGCAGGGGCTTCTGCTCTGAAAGCTGGAATTTACAGTATTTGTATCTGAAGTATACAGTAATATTTGGACGTCATAAACTTCTTCTATTCTTGAAATGCCATATCAATGTTTTTAGCATTGCAAAAGAATAGAAAAAGCCAACTGATGTAGAAGTATAGAAAATTCTTTTGGCGGTTCACAACCACTTTGATTAAAATATGATTGAGCTTATTATAACAACCTATCCTTCCAATCTTCCTGTAGAGGTCTCTGATTTTTAAGCCTTGGTCCCATTTTTCATTTGAAGTTTTTAAGGTTGTTTGATATTTTTTTTTTAATACATTGGTCATCTTCGTATCTTAATAAAACAAAAATTGAATTATTCACACGACTAGGCAAGCATGACAGAACTTTCTGCTAGGGGATGTAAGGTGTGAAAACCTGTGGGAAAATCCTATTCTTTTCAGGTTCCACTTGAGAACACTGCAGTGCGCTGGGAATGCATTCATTCTTAACGGTACTGAAAAAGATAGAAGCTAGGGAACAATGGAAATCAATGGTTTGAACCTCATTAAAAGACCTGATAAAAAAATCTAGAAAGCCAGATGGAAAGTAAATTTCTCAGTATAATATCAGTGCAGAGAAAGTATATGATTAGCTGTAGACATTCTGCAAGGGTAGAATTATCTTATCAGCAAGGAAGCCAAAGTATTTATTTAAAAATACTAGTCTGTGCTTTTAGAATTACTGCACATCTGAGTTAATGTAAATCATTTACTTTCCAAGAAATAAAAAAGATGGGTTTTACAAATGTTATAGTGCAAAACTCAGGCATTGGTTATCTTGATACAAGATTTAGGCTTTTTTTGAAGGCTAGACATGTATATAATTTGAACATCAAAGCTGAAGTCCAAGTCCAATTATAGATGCTGGAAAGCATGAACACTTTGGTGGACATTTTATATTTGTCTTCATAGTTTTCAAGTCATTCTTCTGAATTAGGAGTAAAGTTTGGGAAAGAATTTTTCCTGTACATATGTATAATGAAGCATATGTGCCAGTGCCTTCAGCTAAGCTGTTCAGTTTTCGTACAAAAGGCTTAGAAAGACAAAATGAACAAATGATGTGATGGCTCATAGCTAAGATAATCAGAGTGGAGAAAAGATTTCCAGGATCTTCTAGCTCCTGCTCTAGTGAAAGCATTTTATATAAAGCATCCATTTGATAGACTGGGAGCATTCAGCAAAGAATAGACTAAAACATGGTGATTTGAGAGTTTTCCTGGGAGGAAGAATTTCCAAGTTCAAATCGTTTGAGAGGAAGAATTGAATCCAGGTTCTACATATGCCAGGCAAAAGTGATCTGATCTCATAGCTACTGAGCAAACAAGAAATTACTGTCATACACCATTATTTTCAGATGGTTATAGCTTCAAGCGTCTGCTATAGTAATTTGTAATAAAGATTTTAATGTTAATTTATTGCTATGTTCAGAGATCTAGAATGAATGCCAGTGCTAGCAGGATTATGAGCTCTTTATTTTTGGTTTAAAAGTGGTCACCTGGGTGTTGCTGAAAAAAAACCTTTGTTTATTCCTGAACTAACCAAGTAGTTAATTCAGCTGATTCACTGCTGGTCTCCAGAAAGCTGATGACTGGCATGAATATATGCCATTACCCCCTTCATAATTTTTGTGGCGGTAGCTCGTGTCTGTTTGCTCAAGACTGTGGTTGCAGCATGTGTGAAAAATCAGGAAAAGAAGCATTTGTTAACTAAATATATTTCTGTTTGTTAAGTAGCCTGGTTTTCAAGGGCTGGTGATGCTTAGTTTCAGTCTAGGTGCTGGAGAGTTGACTATGTTCAAGCTAGTATTATTGGGGCTATGCTGGATTTCATATTCTGTCAATTTTCCCTATGCTTGATGAGAAATCTTTTACTGTGCAAAGCAACATGGACATGCCAATTTTAATGTTCCTAGAGTGTTTCTAAATGTATGGCTATATGTAACTTTCTTTAGTTCTTTCATCCAAAAATGGAGGCAATCTTCATTAGCTGCTTGTATTTCACACAGTGTTACTTTGCATCAAACTAGTATCCATTCTATCAAAACCATTACACATCAAGTCTTTTGAGTCCAGACAACATAGAACATAAATCACAGCTCTCTTAAAAAGCCTGAATAAATGGTATTTGATGACCTGTGATGCAGGTAGGTATAAAATTAAGAACAGATGAATCTTCCTTAAATGACACTAATTAAAGTAGCTTTAAAAATCTGAGCTAAAGATAAAACAGGTGATAGAAATGCACACAAGCAAAATGCAAGACTAACTGACAAGGGTTGCCTGTTGCGCAGTAAAGTATACAGTGCAATGGAAGCACTTTTGAGTAATTGAGCGCTGAAATCTTCTTTCTTTGTAGTTTTCAGACAAAATCAAAAGTAGAACTGCTGGCTAGCAGGTGGCAAATAGCAGTAATGAGATCCCAGCTTCAAAATCTAAAGCAACCTGAATTATTCTGTTTCACCTGCATTGTTCTAAATCAAATGTCTTTTAAACGCCACACCCTTCCTTTTGAATATATTTTCTTTATCTCCCCTGTAGAGGACTGGCTAATTGTAGGATGTGGCTCATAGCAGTTATTGACTTGTACCCTTTATTGAGATATTTGACTTAATTATGCTAATGTCTGAGTTTATCTCTGTCTGTGTTGAACATTTAAACAGGAGTAACTCTTCTTATTAAGTGATAATTGATGAGTTGACATGCGTAAGGAGTCTCCCTTAAATAGGATGTAGCTCATGATAATTACAGTTCCAATAACTGATCATCAACAGCTTACTGTGTAAAAAACCTGTCACTAATACGTTGTTCTATATCGAAATACAATTCTTACGTTAGCAATGTAAAAATTTGTCGTAATAACAGCACTTTCTCTCTCCTTAAAACAGTTTATAGCCCTGAAATATCTCCCTAGTGTGGAAATACTAAGTGTAGCAGCCTTTATCTACTGCCTGCTAACTTTCTAATTAAAAGTGAAACTAATATGTGCTGTCTATTAAAAACTACACATATGTGTCCTTCATTATATAGTTCAATAAGGTATTTCATAGGTCATTATATACAATCTAATCTTCCAGGAATTTAAAAACTACATTTTTGCCTTTAATCTGTATTTTGTACTGCACAGATATTAAAATCATATTTGTAATGCAAATTACTAATGCAGTTTGTAGTTTTGAATTTGTAGTAATCATTCAGTCCTTGGAGTGACAGTCATATTTCAGCCTTTGCTTCTTTAGCCTTTTGTTCCTTAAATCACTTTGTGTATATGGTTGTTCTAGATCTGCATTTCTTGATGCTGTAGTTAGTTCTGTTTTATTGTGCAGTGCATCTGCAATACTGCTGGGAGTGTATCTGATGATCTCATTACTGGATCAAAGCCTTCATCTCTTGGGTCACAACCCTGCTTAATGTTCTTGTGCAGACCCTGCCAGACTTCCACTAAAAACAGCACTTTGTGCTCATAAAAACATTTATTTAGGACATAAGCAATCAAAAAAAAAAAAAAGAAAAGAAAAAATTAAGGCGGCATAGAAAGTATCTAAGGCTTTTCAGTTAAAAAAAAACAAAAAAGAAAAAATAATTTATGATATCAGCTTTTCATTCTATCTGCTTAATGTGTTGATCTGTCATGACCAAACTCACAAAATTCGTCCCTTATTGTTTCAGGAAGAAAAACATGGAAAAATTAATCTTAAGACTGTGGTTTTAATTTATAATTCTGGAATGAGAATCAATGATTTTTTTTTTTCAGATTATGTTCTCTCTCTTTAACATACTTTAGATGAGCATGGCAGTATTTTATGAAATATAAAAGCTCCATATTATTAAGCTGCAATAGTGTATAATGAGAGAAATTGCAGCTCTTGTTTCCTGTGGAAGAACTTGTCAGATATTGAAACTGGATCATTTGAAAGCAGAGGAGGAATCCTTTCTGAAAAGAGCTAAATATATCCCCAGCAATAGATCAACAGGTGTAACTTTGAGGTAGTGCATGTTGAGGTCACACCTCGCATGCAGTAGTGATAACAAACCTTACCTCGTCTGGTAGCTCAGGAAACCTGAGAGAAAGAGTTTCAGGTTTTGGGTTCCTGGATGTTTTTTCTGTTTTATGATTCAGTCCACCTGCTGCCCATAGTTGTGTAGTTCTACACAAAGATGGCCTGGAGGCCCTATCATGCTATGATAAGTTCCTTAAAGCAAGCAAAGACTCTGGAAAGGAGAACAGGTTTCACTGAACAGTGGAAAATACTGAGCATGTTGGCATCATACCTGTGCCTGAGGGTCTATCCCTTCTTGTCAGGAGTCTATGACCTTCTGCCTGCTTGACAGCAGTTCTGCGGCTCAAAGGGACCTAAGCAAGGTGGTGGAATGGGTCACGAGAACCTTATAAGATTCAGTGAGGTCAAATGTACTTGCAACACAAGAACTCCTTACAACAGACAGGCTGAAGTCTGATTGCTGGGGACCTGTGCGTTTTTTGTATAGGGCGTAAAGGTCGTGTGAGGTATATGCATCATCACACAAAACAGAGTCCTGTGTGGGTTTAAGGCCTGATATGTTGTACTGTTCTCCATTAACTGCTCCGGATAAAATAAATTATGAATGCAACCTCTGTATTCCAAGATAACAATACAAAATTTGTACAATTGTTGGTTATTCTAATCTTAACCTTTGCAAAGATGTCAATAAAAACAGTGAAAGTGCCAGGCACTGTCTTTTGAGGAAAACTAGGCTAGCACTAAAATTTGATGTTACCTTCTGCCTGACCACAAAAGACCAGTTTTCTACCCCAAGGCAGAGGCCTGCTGTAATTTTGTGAGGTTTTAGCATTTCATGACAGTAGATAGTGTTTTCTGAAAGTTTTTCTTTGCATTTAGGTGTCTTTGGTAGTCTTGCCAGTACAAATACCTACCCACATTTCCTTATCCTGGATAATCCTTCATTTAAAAAAAAAAAAAAAAAAAAGAGGGGGGGAGACTTGAGGGGAAGGGGTTTGCTAAAGAAGATTTTAAGGCTTAAATAACTGCAATATGAACTTATTGCCATATGTAATACTACTTTGTGATTTATCACCTTGGAAACAGCCTGAAGTCTTTATGTGTACTAGCTCTACAGTGATTTAAAAGCAGTACATGAGTGAAACATATATCTAATAAGATTTAACTCTTCCTTGGTAAGAACATGTAATCAGGCATATTAATTGCTTGATTCTGGCCATAATATTTGAAATAGAAAAGTCTTTCATGTGAATGAACCGATCTCTTACCGCTATACTGAGTTCCATTTTCACACCTGTTCTCCTGGCCTTTCAAGAGCCTTCTAAACAGAGGGATTTAGTGACCCAACAAATTATCTTACAGCTCTTTGAAACAGCGAAACCTTTTTAGATTTCGGGTGTTTGGTTTTTTTTCATCTCACCCAGCTGATATGTATTTTCTATGTAGCTATTCTTTTAAAGAATTCAAAGGTTTCTGCCTTGGCTGCTATCATGTAAATGGCATCTTCTATTGAAGAAGCCTATGGAGTTTGAATACTAAGATGTAACACCAAGCCTGAGCATTTCTTCTAGTAGTATAATGAGTATAAAGCAGATGTCTTAGACAATTACTTGAATTATGCAACCTAATAGTTGGATGGTGTTATTTTGTTTCTACTTGCAAGTCATTCACAAATCATTCTCAGTTTCTACTAGAACACTAATGATTAAGTGTTAAATGTTAAATGCTGTTAACCAACAGCTTTCGCTTATGACTTTTTTGCTAAGTATTCATTTTGATGCAAGTTAATGGCCTCTATTCAACTCTTACATTATTCTGCCTTTTCTTATATGGTTTGAAGCCAGGAAATAGCAAAAAAAAAAGCGGATGCATGTGAATATGACAAAAACTTGTATAGCTAAAAAGTTGTGGGGAGCTCTCATCTTTGAAACAGAGCCTATAAATAACAAATACATGATAATAAAATAAACGTCTTAGGTTCAATGTTTTCATTTTTCAGAAATGCTGGCTAAAGAAGCCTATACGGTTTTTCTGAAAATACATTTAACTAAAACTTATAAAGCTAGCCTAGTATGGTGCTGTTGGCTCAAAGAACTACAAGTCAGGTCTTGAAAACTCCTTAATAACTTGTGCCAAGCTAAGAAATGTATGCATGCATGCTTGTGTTTGTGTGTCTGTGTGTGTTAGAGAAGTGTTTATTAAATATATTGAAATAAAACACTTCTGTGTAGATAGATAGGCTTTGTATTTTCTTCAAGTGATCATATAGGAATCCTATTAAACAGACTAAATGATTCTGAATGAAATGTAGGAATCACAGCACTTCTAATTTAATGCTATTCTATTTTTCCTTACGATAATTTTCACAGAAAGAGGATTGATATTTCTCACAGCAGTCTCTCTTTCGTGTTGCTTTTGTAATCTTCACTGATATGAATTAATATTTAGCCGCTTCTCTTTTTACTAAATTTTTTTACAAGCGTGTAATATCAGAATTCCCCTTGAGCGCAATCCTTCCAAGTGCAAAAGCACCATGTATCTTTAATTCCTCTAGTTTTCTCTGTGAGCTGAGGCAAGTCAGTGCTTTGAAAGACTGTTCTTTAATTTTGCAAAGCCCTGAATTTAATATTTTTTTGGCCTTTTTAATATTCTGGGTTTAGTGTGTTCACCATGCTACAGTATTTCACAAAGTGAATGAGTGACTACAATTTTAGGATTTGAATTGGGGCATAAGTAGGAGAGGAGCAGAATAAATTTCCTTAATTTGTAGATGAGATAGTTTAAATAATTCTGCTTTCCAAATTGTCATTTTCTATTTTCCCTCAACAAGTCTTGTTTCTATATTTTCTTCCCGGAAATCGAAGTTTTTATTTAATTAGGGGTATGTGAACATTTTGTTGCTTAGTTTAGCTATATGTATGTCATAGTCTGAGGAGTTGTTTTTAATTTTTCTTTTTTTTTTACTCAATGGCAACCTTTTTAACAAGAACTTTTAGAACTTTAACATTACTAGATTAATTACAATCTGCTAGTTCAACCCAAGAAGAAAGTAATTTGAACAATTTTGCCAGAAAATTGCTAGAATACTGAAGTGTTTACTTCTCATCTGAGAAACTATGCTGGGGAGAGTGGCAAAGAATAAAACAGGATTAACTTGTAGACAGGAAAAATTTATTTCTTGAGTGCCTCAAAATGTGAAAGATTGTCAGTACTTCAGTCACTTCCTGCACTGCTTTCAATATGATAGCAAAGATTAGTCATCAAAAGTGAGAAATAAAAACTTGAAGACTTGACAAGCCAATCAAGATCATGAGAATGTCTTTTGCAAGTGCTCAATGGAAAACAGAGTGAAAGGTTTGAGGGATGAAGAGTGAGACTGTGTGGGCTGGTTACTTAGCCACTGTTGTCAATGTTGTGAAAGGATGAAAAGTTCAGTGCATCTTACCCATGCAGCCGTGTATTCAGATTCATGGGTGAGAACCGGAGTCTGCAATAACTTCATGGTGCTCCATCTACACTGACATTCAGTCCTGAGCTAGGTACTTTGTGCTGGTTAGATCTATGGTGTCTATGTATGCAAAAATGAGAATTGGAGCAAGGAATAGTGTGAACTTAATCTCTAGACCTTACATCATTTATGCTAGGATTTGGCTTCTCAAGTATTTTGGCCATTCCAGTTATACTGTGAGCAATTCTGCATGTAAATGAGTTACCTAACCCCTATGTGTTCTGCCTTTATTTGAGCTTGGACAATATTGCTTGACATCCTCTCTACTTGAAATATCATATGCTTCACCATCAATCAGGTTTTTTATCAGTCTCCTCTGATTTCTCTTGAATTTCTTTAGGCTGATACAATATTAAATTTTACTATGATTTCTTACTGTGTTATTTCCATTGACTTTAATTAAACGTCTGAGCCTTGTGGATCAGGATAACTTTTATTAAAATAATAAATGGATAGTCCTTACAGGTTTGCTTGTAGATTCTCCTAGTTTCATCAAAGCCAAAGACTAAAACCAGAATATGGTTATAAGATAGATGGAAAATCTGAAGACTGCAGAATTTAGTATATGAATTTCAAATGCACGTTGCCAATTTTTTCTTAAGAAAACAAGAGGACAGGATACTGAGCAAGCTGGAAAGATACCTTTTTGAAAAACCCTAGTCAACTGCCCATCACACCTAACAAATGTGGTTGGGCAAGGTAGGAATTTACTTACAAAAGCACAGAAATTTCCACTGAAACTTGGCATGTTGATCGTAGATGTTGAATAATTTAGAAGTCAGCACTGCTGCCAATGCAAGTAAGATATGCTAATTCCTACTATAAGAACGTACTGTTCGGTGCCTTTGATTTTACTCTCTGCTCTTACAACAATGTTACCTTTACAGTGAATGAAACTCAGAACATATTTTTCTGAGAGTCAAAACTATAAGGGATAGAATGATAGCACATTTAAAATGTACTATTGGAAGTTCTTTGATATGTACAATACTATAAACTTAGGTCTAAAATTTATTGTAAATGTAGGAAGATGCACGCACTTTATCTTATTCCCTTTCAGTAGTTATAAAGATGTAGTTTACTTGTTGCTGTTAATTATTTGATAAGTAGCAACTTTAATGTTCATTATTAGTATAGTACTCCATTAAGATTTCTACTGTTGCTTATTATAGTTCAGCGGTAGTTCTGGATTGTACAAGAACTGATCTATTACAAGAATTTTTTTGCTCTATTAACCTGTTTATCAGTTTTGCCTTTCTTTTGGCATATATGTGGTAATTTCTGGTGAGACAAATTTGAAAAGTCATTAAGGAATGGAAGGTCATACTAAAGTCAGCAGCAGCTGATAAGGGATAAATTAGAGAAAACACCATTTCCCACTGTTTATGAGATTTTCCATTCAGAAAAGTAGTTCAATAATACTAAGCTAGCCTTGCAATAAAATCCAGGGAACAGACTTCTTGTTAGCATGTAAAAATCTATCTAGATTTTATGCCACAGTCAAATTTTCTTATGCAAATGTTCACATACTTGATAATGTTGCACACTTGTCCTAGTTAAATGATCCCTAGTTACACTGACAAAAATGAGGATGGCTTTAAAGTCAAGTGTTTGTTTAATTTCAACAATTTCAGATCTATACCTTCTGCATAGAGCAGCCTTTTTGTTTCAATGGGTTTTTTCACTTGAAAACTGAAGAGAACTGAACTTTGTATGATTTGGTTGCTACACCCTGATGGAAAATATGGCTAAAAGCCCTTTTGTCCTTAACAGTGTTCTATTGAAAAAAATATTAAAAAACGTATGGATGCTCATAAAACATCACCATGAGGAAATGTTAATAATTTTGGATCTGATATAGAGTGTATAGATTTTACAGAGTGTGAATTAAAGGATGTCAAGGCCGCACATTTGATCTGTTGCCTAGTAGAAACAGTGAATTATTGTCCTTTAGGTGAATAAAAGTTCTGTGAGAAAGGTGAATATTTACATAACTTAAGTTTGCATCAAAATCAGAATTTTACACTTTGAATGTGTGGTATTCAATAATTTTCAGGTCTCTATCTTATGTGACATTACAATGCTTAAGGTAGAGCAGGTTGTACAATAGCCACTCGACCATGAAACAGTTTCTAAAACAAGGTTAAGAGAGTTCAGGCCAAGGAAAGCTTCGGTAAGTCCTGAGATCCTGCACTGCCAGGTCAAAGTCCTCTGCCACTTACTAATATTAGCACAAATCATATTTACTAGGCTAGGTAGCTATACTTGAGCCTAATGCCATCCTGATTGAATATGCCGAGTAAAACTGAATAGTGCGGAGGGAGATTACAGAAGACTTCTTTGTGGGGAATGTATTTCCTGGTAATGACAGTCAGACAGCCTGAATTCCTGACTGAAGTAAAGGATGCTGAGCCTAAGCATTTTAAAGTTCAAAAAAAAACCCTAATGAGCATTACCTAATTAAGAAACTCTTATGCCGATTTCATTAAAGTAACTATGTTTGAAGAAAACATTTTAAAATGCTCTGTATATAGCAGAAGATAGGGCAAATTTTCACAAGATTCTTTCTGTAGAGCAATATGATTTATAATATTGTCCTGATGCAGAAAATAACAGTTAAAATTTCCACATTTCTAAGCAGTGTTCTTCAAAATACCTAGAAGCAATTGTATAGTTTAGAAATATATAAATGCTATAAATTTGAGCAACATGCCACCAATCCAGATACAGTTTCAATCTTAGCTAAACAGTTTACAACATAAATACCATCCCCTGAGAGGGCTCCATTCCCCTTCAGTTCTTTGAATGGTTTATTTTTCTGTGCCTATGGTTATGACATGAAGATTAATAGGAACATTCTGACTACAACAGTAGCATCTTTTTCTAACATATGCAATGCTATGAAATCGAAACTCCCCCCAAATCCTCTCAAGGAAAAGAAACAGATTTTGAGGAGTAATATATACTTTAAAGTTTAATTTCATAGTAGAATGTTTTATTTTATTAAATAACTTTAAACACTTTAAAATGGTTTGTTCAAAACATATTTAGCTGTCAGAATACCCACACAAGATAAGTAATATCCTTTTTTCCAGATCAACAAATGGAAGCGTAGAACTTCAACAGCTGGATTTAAGTATCCCAGTAGTGAAGAAGTCTTGTGAAAGGGACTCACCTCCCTCTCTTGACCCCTTGCTGGTTTTATTGTTATTGTCTAACCTTTTTTTTTTTTTCAACCCTTACCAGCTGCACTTTTAAAAATGCACAAATAAGCAGTCATAGTATATATTTTGTGTATATAGATAAATATATATATGTGAACAGCAAGCTGATGAAGTGCGAAATTAAACAATCTAAAATGTTTCTGCTCACTGTAAATGCTGAAAGAGAAACTGTTGTTAATTTCCATCATGAGCTCTTTCCTCAGTGCTTCTAGTATCTCTTCAGCTTTGTATATTGTGTCATTTTAACAATGCCGTTAAAGCATTACGAACCCTCTAATATCAATATAGTGACCTGTAAAGTGAGAGGGAAGCTATATTAATGCCGGTCATCTTTCTACATGCAGATGTGAGCTGGGTGACTGAAATGTAACTGTTTACTGTAGTTTTATTTTAATCCTCTGGGAATTTATCAGCATCCTTCTCCAATGCTAGTGTTTAAATCCTGCCTATAAGAGAGCAAATAAGAAAGGTAACAGAAATTATTTAATAGAAAACATATTCCCAGGTTATGCAAATGCAGGTAAGGAAAGTACTGTGTTCTTCTGTGTTTCCCATGCTTTGTTGTGTTAGAGGAAAGACACAGAAAATAACATGGGTTTCCCTCTGGAAAAATAATTTCTTAAGAGGATGAATATCTGCTAGACAGGCGAATAAAGAATGCAAGTCATTAATATTGCACAATCTCCTCATCACAGATTATAGTGAACGGGAAGGAAGAAAACTGTTGTGGAGTTGTTTTAGGAGTGGATTACGTGAACTGGATCTTTTTGTTTACTTCTAAATCCTATTTTAGTAAGACAATGAGGAAGGCTGTTGTTGTTCATAAAGAAAATGGTGGCAAACCATTCAGATCTTAAATTGTCCCTGACTAAGGTGGTCATACTTGCCTAAGTTTTTAGTGTTTTCAGTAAACCATCAAGAACAGTGGCTACTCAGGGATATGTTTGGATAGAAAGCCTATTAAAAAGCGCTGGAAATGCTTTTTCAACCAAAAAATACTGTTTTCACTTATCCCTAATTGCTCTTTCAAAGTTTTTCTTTGAAAGCTGAAGTTCTCTATGACTGAATTGTTTTTCTGGTTTTCATGCATATATGCACATTTTATCTGCATTCAGAGGAAAGGATTCAAACAGAATGTGTCTCTGCCTACTAACTGACCATCTCTGAGAATCTGATTTTCTCCAGAGTGCAATATGAAGACAATTAACTGCTTCACCGTGGTGTTCGTAGGTTTGTTTTCTATTACTGTTAGTGTTAATGTTTCTGGTGTAGGAACTGTGTTGAGATGTACTCACCTAATGTAAAAGAATTCATGGAAGGCTTGTCTTCATTATGAATTAATACTTGGGATTTATAAACCCCATCAAATATAGGGATTCTAGGACATTATTTGGTCTGTTCTGAAAACTAAAATCTACTTTATTCCTTACTACGGCATGAAATAAAATTCTGTAATTTACAGATGGTTACCAAATTGACAATGCATTTACTGAAGCATAAATTTCCAACCCACTGAAACTCTACTTCCCATGTGCTCAAGAGACTCCTAGAATAACACAAAGCGACAATATGCATGGGTATGCAGGCAAACATATGATGCATGCAGCATATGTTATACCTTAACTTCATATTGATCTGAAGGGAATTGACAGAAAAAAAAAAAAAAAGCTCTTAGGAAAAGGTCTTTTTTGGTACAATCAAAACTCTTTCTCAACTCCAATAGGATGGCCTAGAGATGCAGCTATTGAGATCTCTGTGACACACCATCCTGCTAGCCACATGCATGGTAAAGCTTTCTATAACTTTCACACAGCTACCTGTCAATACTAGGGCCAGACCTTTCTCTGTGATTGTAACTACTATGGTTCTGTTCAAAAGAATTAAATTCCAGGCTTCCGATATGTTGATTTAAACTTTGCAAGTATGTTCTTGCTCTCCAAACATAAACTCATATTTACAAACATAGTGCATGTGGAACTTGCAGATTTGCATTGCACTGTAAATGAAAACATATGGTTCCTAAAGCCAGTGAAGGAAAGACAATATCTTACTATGTAATGTCAAAATAGCATGCAAGTCTACTCATTTAATCAACGTATAAACTTAGGATATGAGAAATATGCCCACTATCATATATTTATATAAATACATGTATGCACACTAACAGTGCTACTTTAATACATGTGTTTTCAAGTTGTACATGCAGATATTTATTTTTCTTATTCTTCTGGAACATGGTTTAGTAACTTGAACTCTGCTGAAAATTTGGTGCTTAACAGTCTATTTTTGTCTTGATCTTTATTAGATATTGCTGGGTTATTTTTCCAGTGGTTATCTTCTTATGTAAATTCTTTGGTGTCAAGGCTGAGATATAAGAAGTGAAAAGGAACAAATCGGTGCCTGTGTATCCCCCTTTCACCTACTGCTCCAAAAAGGCATGGTTTTTTTGTTCATTTCTTCCAGACCTGTTCCTGTGACTGAGATACCACAGGGTATCTAATATGGCATGAGGTGCCTATATTTATAGATGAATAATGCTTATAAAGTAGCAAATTTTTTTACTTACTATTTCCTGTTGCTTTCACTTGATTTATAGAGTGCTGCATTTGTTGTTACCTCTAAATACACACATATAAGCTTGTAATTTTGGCCCCTAGAAGAAATTCTAGGCAAGTAAAAACAAAGAAAAGGAAGAGCCAGAAAGAAATAAAATACAAGGAAATAAGGAGGAGTTGCTCAGTACTGTACCTTACAATAACTGATGCTTTAACGTAAGAAACAAACTCAAAGACCTCTTTTTTTCCCTAGAACTGAGGAGAAACTTTACAAATCTGAGTTTTTCCACTATCTCAAAACTCTATAGGCCGAAATCACTGAACAATTTCAGAAATCGTTCACAAAAGTAGCTTTCTGAAAGCTACTTTCTGAAAGCTACTTTTTGCTTTAGAGACACAGCGTTACTAGAAAAAAAAGGTATTCTTTACCTTCCCCTGGAAGATCAGTAGTAATAGCTCTCACCCAAGATGTGAGAGACCAAAGTTCAGTTCTCAGGAGGCAAGAGGGTCATTGTCTATCAAAATCCTTGTCTAAATCCCCACTCTGAACCAGGTGGAGAGTGGATATTTGTGTGTATATTCCACTATCCAGGTAAAGAAATTGTAAGTAATTTCAAATGGATTTTTCTGATTTTTTGTAGCTGGAACCAGCAAATATATTCATATAAAATATTTATATAAACTCTGAGCCAGAAAGGAATAAGTTGCTAACTTGGTAGGTGGAACATTCACCTGGGAAAATGGGATGTGAAGTTATCAGTCTCTTCTCTGAGTCTTAAAGATTTATGCAGGGTAGAATAACTCTATATAAGATAATAAGAAAAGCATGCCTCAATAGTCCACCTAGGGCACTTTCTCCAGAAATAGTAAATGTGAGCTCAGATTTGTGCAGGCAGAGGTCTGCATTGAGACTGAGTCTCTGACTGTCTGGGAAACAGCTCTAAGGATTAAGCTGACAGAAAAAACCATGCCATTGGTACCAGTTTTATGAATCTAATCTCTGTTTTCTTTTCTTACACATGATGAGGATTTATTCCTTGTTTGGTTATATGCAAATGTTTTTTGCCCCTCTTGTTTAGCTGTGAAACGTAAATTTCAAATAGGTCCAACTTTTTAAAAATATGGCCTCAAGCTCACCTGTTTTTAAGACACCAAATGAAGACTGCTAATTCGGATGGGTTTGTCATGATTAATAAGGAACCTATGTTCTTTGTGCCTGGTGGATTTTAATTTTTCTTTTACTAGGGAGATGAAAGGAGGATGGAGACTGCCTTTTGCTCAGCAGTAGTGCAATAGTGAAGTCAGTTGAATTATCTCCATTTCTCTCATACGTATTTCTAATTCCCAATTAGAGTAGAGAAAAGGAGAGAAAAACAAAATTATGGGGATGTTCTGATGCTCTAATGTACCATGATACAATTGTTTCTCAATAATAATGAATAAATGACAGTAACAAGATTTTCCTTGTGCTGGAATAGACATGGTATAACTTTAACACTTCACAGTCAAGGAAAAGGTAAGCATTCAGTCTCTCTGGATTTGCCACTCTTTTGGATCATCTGGCAGAAAATGCTGTATGAGAAGCGCAGCTGGGTCTTTTTCTCTCAAGAGACTCAATTGAAATACCCTGGTGTCAGACTCAGCTGGATGATAACAATGTATGTCCAGAGTTGTCTCCCAGTTGCCTGCAAAAGGCTTTTTTTAATCTATCTTGCACTAAATGGAATTAGTTCAACATTTCAGACTGATTAATAAGTGTTTAAGAGTATTCAATACACCTGTCAGTCCTAAAGAAATACAGAGATGTAATGAAAGCTGCTATCAGAAATATCAGATTCAAAGACAAAAAAGCTAATTATTTTCTAGAGAACAGTATGACAAACTAAAGTAATTATCATGATTTCTGTTTTATTGTTGTAAAACCAAATATTTTAAGCTTCCATTGCTATGCAATGTTAGTACTCGCCTCGCAACTCTGCATCTGTTCCTTGTGTTCACAGTGTATCACTGAAACTGGCTAAACATTTACAAATAAGTTTGGGATTTTTTTTTTCTGAGAGCTTAGTACACAGGAAATGACAGAGACTATGAGGAAATCAGCAACTTCAATTAATACTTTCCAAACATTTTATTTTAAATTTTAGTTGCCTAATGTTTAAAATTAATTGTTTGAAATGGCAGATGGAAATTGATTGTGTCAATGTCTCATTCCATAAAGCTTTGAAAATTAAAATATGCACTGAAATCTAGCATATGTTTAGTAAATATATCAAGGAAATCTGTGCAGATTTCTATATTGCAGATTCTTCTGAAATTTCTAAGCTCAGAGCATATATTCCCTATTAAACTTTAGCATAAGAAAATAAACAAAGCTAGAAAAAGGACAGAAACTTCAATGCTGCTGACCCCAGGATCTAGAATTCTTTCAAATATTGGTTGTGTTGCCTTACAGAAGGGTAACCACTACCTATCTGCACGCTGTGCAATGTAACTGGTTGCTTTGGAGAGGGTAAGGGCACTTGAGTTGCATCAAGAGATGATGGTAGATGGGGATGCTAGGATACCATGAATGTACATGTATTCATTCTGCTTATTAAGTGCATATGGATTCCTTTAAAAATCTTAAATCCTCATCCTTGCTTGCCTGTATCATGTTGTTGTGTTGAATAGGTCTCAGACTAGATTGCACAACTAAAAATAGACTATAAGAATTCAGAGATGGAGAAGAGTAAAAGAAGGTAATTACCTTGGTAAACAATAGTTTTTGTCTAAAAGTAATTAACATCCCCTTGGATTGTAATGAATATTTTCTGCCAATTAGTTTCCTGTATGAACTTCTGGCTTTGATTTTTGACTGGAAAGACTTAGCATCCATATACTCAGGAGAAGAGCTTTCTCCCATTGATAATTTCAACAGCAGTATGTAAGTCAAAGAAGCTATTAGTTCTCAGGCTTCACAAAGGAAAAAACACTAATAGTCTTGCTGGGTTCTTCCCTTACATCTTATTCCAAAGTCCTCTAAGTGTTCTGAAGAACTCAGCTCTGTGAAATTGTATTTGTAGAGTTTCCAGATTTATAAAACTATTTGTTTTCTATTACTTGATATTAATCTATAACAAAACATTTTCAGGACTGTCAGGAAATATGCACTGGTAACTCTTGGAATCTATTGGTTATTTATGTATTAAATATAAAACTTAGCAACTACTGATTAAGAAAATATGTGCACAAATTGCATCTCTTGGCTGTTGGCTGTGGTCAACATTTAGATGCATTATTTCCTAAGGTGGTAATTGGTTTCAGCAAATAGATAGTTCTCAGGACAGTGCATGGTGATATTGAAGTAAATGCTTTCTTTTGTATTTTTGAGTTATATTGACTTTTTTTATTATCTCTACAAAAGCAGTCTTTTGAGGGTTTTTAGAATCTATATTCATCATTTTTCAACTTTTGTTTAATTCTTTTTCGTTTGCCTCAGAAAAGCAATTCAATTTTTATTGGAGCTTGAAGCTTACCTTTTCTTTTACTAGCTCTAGTCATACAATGAAGTTGTGAAAAACTTTAGCCTGTAGACCACTACTTTGGTATCATCTAGCAACGCGGAGATTATAATAGACTCTCTCATTGACTTTAGCTGGGGTTTTACGTTATAAAAACTGGATGCATTTTACATTATGGAAACATGAACACTTTGATTCAATCTCATCATAAAAATACATCAGGTATGAACTAGGCTTATCAAACCCTCCCAGGCCCTTTAAGAAAACATGTCAAACAACTTTGTCCTAAACTGAACTTCCTTAGCTTAATGTGCTTATTCCTCTGACAACTTCAGTTTTATGGAACATACCTACATGGAGCTATTTATTGAAATAGAATAATACTGAGGGATATCTAGGAATATATACTTTTCACAGCAGTCATATCAGCTATAATATATAAGAATTTAGTTGAATGTTTTCTACATTAACAAATACAAGCTTATTGGTGAGAATATATGTTTAAACATTCTGACATTCACTCTGGAAATATTTGTCTAGAGTATTCATTCCCAGAGAATATTATTAACACTTTTAAAACAGACCATTGCAGATTCAGCTGTGATTATTTCTAACGGCTTTCAGGATTACTGTATCAGTTTATATGCCATTTTATTTCATGATGAAATTGTTGTATTAAATCTCCCTCTTCATCCAGTTCCTTCCCTTTCAAATATTATTTTTTGTAATATTGCTACAGAATGCGAACAAAGTCAATGTTTCTCGGTGCTTCCTCATACTGAGGTTAGTTGCATTGTTGTAGATGTTTATGTGAGTACATCCTGCTGTTATTTCAGAATAAAACACCCATGAAACTGCATCCCTGCTGCAGGGGAGTGAGAGATTTATACTTTCTTGAAAAACAGTTAAAACCAGTAGAGTTTTCTTTCTGTGTGTAAGTTGTCAGTTTGTTCTGAGCACAAAATGCTACCCATGATAAAACTACCAAATAGTTACAGTAAGATATTACCTATAATGGAGTCACTCTAAGCCTTACAAAGGGGCAGGGAGAGCGGTTTCTCCATTGTCTGATAAGACAGTGCCTAAATGTGAACAGGTTTGGTACTTCCCAATCATGTGTCAGCAAATCCACGGCTGTGTCTGAAGAACTGTCAGGAAAAAAGATGACAGCCCATGTAAAGTGCTTTGGTGGATTGCACCCAGCTCATTGGTTGCAAATTGACTCAGTCTCAACTAAGTACACGTTTATATTTTCCAACAGCTAAGAAATATGACTGATACAATTATTTGCATTTATGACAATTGCATTTTTTTCCCCAAGTTATAGGATGAATGTAATCCTGCTTCTTCAGCTCCATATTGGGAAACTCTTTGCTATCAAAGATCTTTAGGAACCAGATTTCTTTAGTGAACATTACGCTGAGTTCTCTTGGCAGATTGCACTTACTATGTTGTAGCTCATTTGTCTATTTTCATTCAGAGATTTCATTACAGACTCTATAGTCTTTGTCCATTTTTTTCTCTCTGAAATGAATGAAAATTTTACCAAATTTTCTTCACCCATATTCATTTTTACCAAATGTAGCCAAAGCAGCTGAAACCTGTTACTGTTTACATGTTAGCCTCATTATTCAAAGGAAACCAGGTTTGATTGATCATTTTTTTTGTAGATGTGTGTGTTTCTGCAACTGCCTCTCACATTTTAGTCCACAGATGAATATCCCAAGAGTATCTACAGTCTGAAATACATCAGATTCCTACAGGTTTAGTCAAAACTGGCAGTTAGCTAGAGAAGAGAGATCTTATTAGTCATGTATGTTGCAGAAAGTCTGTAGCATCAGCTAGATTTGTATAGCACCAGATAATACATATGGGCGAGGGTTGCTACAGAACAACAGGACTCCAGCTCCTGTACTGCTATGCTACAACAATGCAGAAAAGCTTTCTTTAGAACTAACTAGAGATCAAAACCTCTTATCTCAGGATAGGAATCTGTATGAAAGCAGACTCCCCCTGGGTCCATGGTATGTAGAACAACCTGTCATCTAATTTTGTTTGGCTTATATAATGCAATTTCTATCTAAAGAAATAAAAGTGTGCATTAGAGTCATTATCAGTTCTGTTGCTTTCCTTGTAGCTGATTTTCAAATCTTCAGAATCATATCTTTTGTTCTGTAATAAATTCATTGTATTTGAATCGTCTGTCTTTGACAAATGGATTTCTTTGTTTAAATATAAACATGAAGATGCTGATTTATTTGGATTCTTGAATGCTGATTGTATGATAATTGTGTTGTCTTGTGAATAAATGAATTATTTTCATATTATGTTAATCTCATTTCCCTTAAACCCTGCATGAAAATCAGACTGATTTATTTACATGTATAGGTGAATACCTAATCCAGAAAGACCTAGTTTTGGCCTATAGAAACTCTCTTCAAATTCTTTGTGTATCTTTTTATTGTTGGTAATTCTGGTGAGAGCACTACTAATGCAACTGCAAGAAGTAGTCTTTTTCCAAAACAACATCACATGCAGGCATTTCTGCTGAAATTCTACAGTAATTAATTCTACAGTGTTAATATTTTATTAAAAAAAATGCAGGACAGTACTGGAAATGAGGGTTAGGCCTGCGGTACACTACATACTGTATAAAACATGTATTTATTTGAAGTTTCTGCCTATCCAAGAGTTTTTTTTAAAATAGTCAATAGCCTTTGCTGGTGTTATCTACTAGTTGCATCCAAGTTATGGAATATGTTGCATGAACTCTCCATCTATTTTGCAGGTAGAAATACACTTTATGTGCAAAGACAAAATTTTATTATTAGCCTAAGCGAAGTCTTAAACCTCTAAAAATATCATCAGTTGAGTTATGATGATAATAATTGTTCAAATTATATATAGTTAAAACCAATACATACAAATATTTCAGTACCTATCACTTTACCTCCAGATTCTAAGGTCAATGGCTTCACTTAGAGTGGAACAGGGTATAGAAAATCATGAGCATCCTATGACCTTTTCTAGGAGAACTATGATGTCGATGCTTTCTTCCTTGTTAATGTAGGTTCTGAACAAGGTCATTTTAATATACTTACTAATATGCTCTATATCTTTTTACTTCTGCATTGATATGGAATTCCACATCACATTACATTGAAGTTTACTACAAATAATTTTTCCTTATATATATTGGACACTTGTTGTTTTCCTCTTTCTTATTCCTAAAACTGATTTTGTCTGGTTGTGGTTTTTGATGCTCATTAATTGACCATTGTGACAAGTGAGTTGCTTATAGCACTAAAATCTCCGGAATCATCCTATGGTTGTACTTCTAAACTACTTCTGTCCCATGCTGTTCTCCTGTTTGTGACATTTTTTCTAGGGCCCTAGAGAGTTTAGTCTGCACAGAGTAACTGTTATTGCTAGAGATTTGTTTCAGAAATATATATATGACGACAGGCATTAAAACATGCAATAACATAAAGCTAACAAAAGGTAAAACAAAATAGGTTCAAGTCATGTTTTTCATAGTTGTTTTTCCCACAGATAATCATGCTAAAACAAGTCTCCTCGCAGGCTCTGACAAGTTCAGAAAAAGCCTGACAACTCCCTAGGTCTGAGTTATTAGCTTAATGCAGAGCTTGTGGCACATCACAAGGAACAGCAATACCATATTCACTGGGCTACAAAGCCATGCTGGCAGGATTTAATCCAGAAATTTAAAGTAACTATTGTAAGTGTCACATGTGTTTTTCATTTTTTTTCTTTTTTTTTTTTTTATTTTCATCTGGATAAAGATCATGTGACTACAAAATCCTGGTACCTTACTTATTTAATACTTAGATGTCTTGACCAGAAAAATGACTGATCTTTTTCTCCCATTGAAATATTCATAAACATGAATGGTTGTTTTATTACTGAATATCAGTAATGTTGATCACAGAATTTGCTATTTCATGCTATTCTGCTTCAGAAAAATTGTACAAGGAATTGGAAAACATTTATAATTAATATTTATACTTGATCATGTAAAGTGAAATCCATAACATTTAACATAATATTAAGGTCAAAAGAAACCTTACAGTAATTTGACCAGTGGGAAGTATATTCCAAGCTCAACATCTCTGGTATCAGTAGAATATTTGAAAAGAGAAGGACATATGTTGGTATGGCAACACTGCTTAACTCATATTTGTCAAGGCCGCTGTAATTACTTAGCAGAAGACATAGGTCACAGGAAGATGTTATCAGAAGCAAAATTGTTCCCTCTTCTTCTCAACTTCCAGGACAAAGGTTTCTAGATAAACAGAAGTATAGTTTGACTGGAGGAACTCGTTCTGTCTTGCCCCAACAAAATCTCATATTGGTATGTGTTTGTTGTGTGTTCTGTATGTGAACTGCAAATTATTTTGGTGCAAGTATCTTTTTCTTGTTTACATGATAAAATGTCTGGATATGAAAGAACAGATTGTTTACTCGTTTGAGGTGTTACTCTTGAACGCTCATTTCAGAAACCACTACTCAATGTCTCAGATCATCACCATCTGACAGTAGGTACTAAAATACAAATGAGTATATCAAACAACATTTTTTTTAGGAGAGAACATTCAAGTACAGTGTACTGTACTTTGCTGTATTTATAAAGTAAGATTAAAGGAATACTTGCTCATTTAGGGATTGAATGGGTTTGATGTGTTAAAACTGGAAGGTTGGTAGAAAATTGTTTCTGCTAGATTACTGCAAGGTTTGTGGTAGGTTGTAGTTTAACACATCTTACAAACCATGAGCTGTGGTCTCTCATCATCACTATTACATCTAAAAATTGTACTTGTCGACACAAGGTTTTGACACTTTTTTACCAAAATCAGAATTACCTGTTACCACTGAAAACTGCTCACTGCCTATAAAGGTTGAAAATTTATCTTTCACAGATGCCATGAATTTAAATAGGAGAACTCGATGGTTGTTAATAATTTTTCTGCATCTTCAAATTCATTTATCTTGCTTACAAATATGAATCAGTAAAGTATTTCGGATTAAACAATGGTAATTAGTTTCATAACTAAGAGACTAAAGAATGGCTAAAGAACAAAATATTTATTGGTATTTCTCCTCTCTTTCTTGACACCTGAAATATTTTGCATGGCTAGCTAGCAAATATAGACTTTAAAATGAAGATTGTATGCTGCATGTGCATCTCAGTGCCACAAGATGTGATGATTACTTGACTTCTAAGGATTACTATGAAAAAATATCTATTAAAAAAGGTTTCCGCTAAAGTTTATGACCCCATTTTTTATTTTGGCCATTGGCTGTACCTTCTAGCGCTGCAGCCCTTTCATTTCTCACTTCAAGAAAGACTGAACTGTATCTATAATTGAAGAAGAGGAAAGCTGTTGATTTCAGAAATGAGATTCTTTTACTACTGTACTATTTCAAACTGTGCTTAAGAATGTTATTGACAGACATTTTCTTTAGCCAGAACATTCTAAAAGCTCTGTTTTTCTTTTGTTAAAAGGAGGGATATTACTGCCTGTGCTGGATAATAATTTAGGAAATTATTAAGAAACCTGTTAAAAATCTACTTGAAACTTTAATTTATTGTTTTTTTCTTTACTTTCTTAAAATTGTGTACACAATGTTGTAAAATTTCCTTCATATAATTTCACACATGGATTATAACATCCACAGTTTCTGATAAATGGCTTGTAAATTAAAGGCATTATGGATTTTGATGGTATTTAATCTTTATTTCTATTTTCTTCTTGGATTTATAATATGATTCTTCTATTGATCCATACAATTAATGCACAGATATGCTAAATTTATTTTCTGAGATTGATCATGCCAAGTGTAGTTTGTTGGCTTTAGTCTAAATGTGTATAAGGAGAAGAGTCTTTGAGCAGAAAAAGCTACTACTTGAAACACAGAGGTCTTTTCAAGGAAAAAAATCTCAGGGAATGTTTCTCTTACTACACATAACTGGGTTATCAATAAAGATAAAGCATAGAAGGAATTTTTTCCTTTGCTTTACAGGAATACAGATTCTCAGTTGGTATAAATAGTCCTAACTCCTTCAATTGCAGTGGACTTAGACCACTTCATAGTGTCAATGTTCATAGTGTCTGCTTTGAGGATGGAATCTCAGCGTCCCCAGCTGACTTTCAGTTAAATAATCCAGCAATTTATCTGAGTAACAGTCTCCAAGAAAAAATGTAGAAATGTTCTTGTTGGAGCAGAGAAACAGAATAACAAAGCTGTCTTGAGTTCACACCTTGCTGTAGATACTAATTGAATTTGAAAAAGCAAAACAATTTAAAACAAAGCAGAAGCAATTAGCAAAAGAATATAATAATAGTGAAGATTACCACTTGGAAATGGTTTTGTTTGTTTCCCAGAAATCTTTATAAGTTAAATTTTATTGAAAGAGTTTCTTTTGTAATTGACTCATAGAGTTATCTGTTATTGTTTAATGGTAATATTTCACTTCACTGAATTTGTTTAAAATAAGGTAGCACAGATCTTAGCATTTTTTATTGTGTGGCCAGATTCATGTACAGTAAATACAGTCTGTGAAATCTGTAAGTAGTTGCTGCAGTCTGCAGGACAGTTTGCTGAAAAGAACTCTTTAATATCTTGTGCAATTCTCCATGCATATTGTTGTACAAGGGACAGCACCTTTAAATGGCACTACTTTTTTCGTTGACACTCCTTTATCAGCTCCTACCTGAACTCTACGCAAGGACTTCATTCTACCTGCATAAAAATCAAAGGAGGCCTTGAAAAGTTAATGAGACAAATGGGGAAAAAATACCCACTGCAGCAAGTTGGAAAAAATAAAATGTTATCTTAAAACTATCAGCTCAAAAACCATAACATCAACCGTCTGCTGCCTATTGCCTTGAGATTCTCAGTCAATTCTGGGAAAAACCTAGACTTGTGATTTTTGTTGTTGTTGTTTTCTCTATTGTTCCTAAAATGTTTTGCTGTTTCAAGTATTTATGACTTGATGTCTCTTTGGTTGTCATCATTTACAAGACTTGTGGTTTATTGCTATTGATATAACAGTTTTATTTTCACAGTGGGATAAATTAAACTGAAAGCTATTCAGGACCAAGGCTGAATAAATGTTCCATACTGAAAGATCACAGTTATTCCATAAAAACATGGGTGTCTTAATATTGAGGATCTAGCTGACCTTTGACTGGTCAATTTTCTTTGGCTGCATATGCCACTGTTTTGTGTAAAGCACAATGTATTGTTTCCTTTTCAAAGTGCTGTTTTATGAAAGATGTAACCACTCTTAGTTTACTGGAACTCACCTATAGCTTTCATTTTACATTTATACTAGTAAGAAAAAAAGGCTTCTTCCTCTGTTGGTGTTAAATATTTAAAGTTTCGTTGACTAGAGGGAACTACATTGACTCAAAGCACTTGAAAACCACCTCAATTTCTTACTTATTTCTGATGGTCTCCTGTTTATAGATAAGAATACAACTCAGTCTTCCTGGCTCAAGACTCCTACCGAGTTCTACATAGTTTGTAATTGAAATTCTTGACAGAAGGGAACGAGAATTCAGTGTTTAGACTGTACCTTGGGATTTCAGAGATCCAGGTGTTGATGTCAAAGAATTAAATGTTGGTTTCCTCAGGTACAGTGTTCAAATTCCCCTGATGTTAATTTTTTTGTTTTGTCTAAATGTATCTTACATTTGCCCTGCGTCAGTGAGAGGAAGAGGGTGGCCTCACTTGGGAGGTGGGAAGTGAAGGTTTGGACCTTTTTTCAGTAAGGCAGAGCTCACAATTAGACCTCCGAGTCTTTAAAACTGTCTCTAACCCCCAAAACTACACTGCTACTACTGCTCTTTCCCCTTGTCTTTTATTGAATCTGTGTCCTATCAGCTCTTTTCTCCAAAGCGACGCTCTGTCTTTAGAGAAGCTTCTGAGTAGAATCCTGCATTTCTAAGATGGCCAGGGGCAGGGTCTGAGGCTCCTGCTGTCCTCAGGGCTGATCCTGTGGATAGGCCTCGACTGTACCATACTGTGGGGTTTTCGTAATCCTGCTCTGTGATGTCGTTTGTGTTCTGTAAACGGAATGGACACATTTCAGTCTTCAGGGCTTCACTCCAAAGAGTAGGCCTTGCACTGAAAATTTGTGGTGTAACGTACTAAATAATTTCTGTGCTTATGCCCTTTATCTAATCTGCCATTTGACCTCGCTGGGCCTTCCTTCTAAACTAGAGTTAACGTTTTCCAACTCAGCATTAAATATTATGTTGTATTAGGATAATACTGACACTATATATTCTTTATTTATATGTACATTGGGATGCAGTCAAGTTCATCGCTATTCTGATCACAAGGTTTAAAAAGAAATTACTTCAAGCTAGAAGAAGTGCAAAGAAGAGCTACTAAAATGGTTAGAATAAGGGATGTAAAAATTAGAAAAACCTAATTTACCAGCTCTAGTAAAAAGAAGGCTGAGATAGGTATGAAGGCGTAGTGTTATCAAATCCTGGGGATCCGAAGAAATTTTTAAATGAAAGCAAACACCCAGGAGGACTTTGAAGGTAGAATGTTATGAAATATTATGCTAAACAATTGACTGGCGTAAACGCCAATTACATTCTCATATCCTAAGAATTTCTAGCAGACTCTCAGTGTCTCTAATGTTTCTTAATTTCTTAACATTCTTTGAACTTTTGTTTCATCAAAATGCATGACAGTTAGTGATATAATGAAACTATTTGTTAACTAGCAAGTAAATCTTTACATTATCTAATATTTTTCAGCAGAAAGTCTCATTAGCCTCGCTTCTAGGCCAAGTTTAATTTGTTATTTTGGAAAGAGATATTGCAACATGTTTGTTCCAGAACCTTCCTCACAAGTTGCTTATGCTTTACTGACATAAAAATGTTTTGTACAACTTTAAAATTAATTGAAATTTAGGAATATAATTCCATTCGAGAGTCAATAATTTGCTGTTGTTTTCTGATTTTTAAATGCTCGTTGTAGATACTCATTGCTATGTTTTATGAGAAATTACTGCCACCGTTTGGGCTTTGATACTAGAATTTAATTTTGCCTTTTGACATCTTATAAAAGAAAAATTCATTTTGCTTAAATTTTCATAAATGTATTTTTGCAACTATTGATATAGTTATGAAATAACTAAGAGGTCTAGGAAAGGGAGAAAGAGGCATATTACAGAAAGCACTCATCTAATAGCCTGTCTACTTTTCATATCTTACTTTTGACCTCTAAGTGAAATTAGAAAAAAACCCTGTGATAATTGACTATGCAACTTTTTCTAAGATATTTTCTTGTTCACCTCCCAGTTTCTGGAATGTTATCAGTAAAGATTCAAGTGTTTTAGACTTTGTGTATTCTTTCTGACTTAGAGAGGAAATTACTGTGATGCATTTGCATTTTTTTAAATTTTGCAATTCATTTTCTATGTGTTCTTATTAGTCTCACAATAGGACTGGTAAACAACAGTGCAGTGTGGGATATGTGTGATATCTCTATAATAATTGCACTCCCACACAAGTAATTTTAGGATGTGCAAAACTTGTTTTCTTTGCTATTTCTTACAAATCAACGCAGTAATCAGTTTTGTATGAGAGACAAAAGACATAATCCTGCTTATTGTACTATGTGATGAATTTATCCAGTGATTTATTTTAACAAAAATCTGATATAATGCAAAGTTAGACGTTGTTATTGAATGTATGCCCCTGTGTCAAGCAGAATAATATTCTTCTGGCAGAGAAGGAAATAGGAGTCAGCCTAGTGGACAGTGTGTATTTGGGGTTAGTATTTCAGACTGGTACACAAGATCATTATAAATGTTCTTATAGCAGACTGCCTTTTGAAGAAAATGGAAAGAATGTCCGATCTCATCTTTGGACACCTCTTTTTAGAGATAAACGAGAAAACTTTTAGTCGGTTCTTTAGGGATGAGTTAAGTCTTCTGAATGGCAATTAGAAATTATGTTTCACATAGCCATACCATGGTCTATAGTGAGAGACTGCTGATCCTAGGGACTTCAATGACCTCTCTTTTCAAGGATGAGGTTATTTATATTCATAAGTGCAGTCATTCATTCATATATATTATTATGTATAATTATGTCTTACATAGGAAAACTATATTCTTAATTCACAGAGAATGTGTCATAACAAGATGAAGCTCTGCTAATGCCAATTTGTATTGAAGTGATTGAGAGTTAGTTACCCATATAAATTCAGCATCTGAACCTCTGTTAGTTGCTGAACAAGGAAAGTAAATCTATTGTGCATCCAAAGTACCTCAAATTCTAGATTCGCAGCCTGATTGCTAAATTAGCTGTTTTGTAGCAGGTACAGTTTTCTATATGCAGACTTACTGTGCAACTATTATATGTATTTTATTGGCCTAGGATTATACTCCTTTATTAAGTCTTTGGTAACACAAGATTTCTGTGGGAAAATGCTCGTTTCTATGAATCAAACCATAATAATAGTATTCAATACCAATACGATCATTGTTATGTTTTTACTTTGTGGCATGTAGTTTTAGTGAGAGTATGCTATGTTTTATTTTCGTTCATTTGTTTTTAAAGAAACCTTGAAAAGTGTATCTTAATGTAAAACTACATTTTGCAGCTTGATCAATCAACCATTTGCTCCTAGCAAGAAGTACCAGGTCAACTATCTCTCTCTAGCTGCTACTAGCTAAACTTTGGCTTTCTGAGGCTGATAGCAAACAGAAAGGAAATGACTACTCTGAGTCAGAATTGAGAAAAAATGAATTCAAAGAAATAAGGTTTTGGCAGCTAATCTTCAGAGGCTAAGTCATGCTTTCATAGGCAAGTCTTAATAAGAATCTTTTTTTAGAGGCAAACAACTGGGTCAGTTGCCTGGGGTTGGCACAGTTAGGTCATCCAATGTGCCATGAGGGAGAATATAAATTCTGATGTTAATACTTACATGGAGAATATATGTATTTTTAGGATACCTCTCTGTATTAATGAAATTAATTCTGTCTTCTTTATGTTTTTATTATAAAACCTATTTTTTATATATATATATATCACTCTAAGGGTGACACTTTTCAAGCTCACTGTGAGTTACATGATATATTATGGGTCTGGCTTTTAGAGATGCCAATCTGCATTTGGGCAGCTCTTAAGAAAAACAAACTTTTTTCTTATATTTCTTAGGTACCTGTCCATGTCTTTTTCATGCTCTGTGCATGTTTCATGTCCCCTAGTCTGTCATTACAGCTGATATAATTTGATACTTCCTAATCAGTCTCAAAATAAATGCCTTGTGTTTATTTTTTTTTTCTGCCAACAGTGCTCTTGTAAACATGTTGCACAAATGAGTAGTTTAGTTTACTAGCAGAAACAAGTCATAACAATGTTTTGTTTTCTTAACTCAGCTGTACTCAGATAAGGTGAGTTACATGGGACATAGGAAGGGAGGAAGAACTATGTCCAACTGAGGTGACAAACGCAAATCCTTCTGTTACCTTGAATTAAACAGTGCTCCCCTAAAGGGTAATTTGAACAGTGGCTACATTACAGTGTCAAGTGCAAAACCTTTAATGGAGAGAAATTGCTTCAACTAATCTATTTGTCAGTAGGGAGGGGAAGTAGAAAACTATATATAACTTAGAAGCTGAAAGGTTTTGCCCTTCTCCAAAAGAATAAAATAATACAGCACTGAATAATGGTTTTGATTCTAGTTCTAAATTAGAAATCCAATTTGTTCTTACGAGCTTCCTACTCCATTTCTTACTGCTGTCTCAATTTTTCTGGGTGACATTGTGAGATAAAGCAGAATTTATAAGACTGAAATAGGTAAAATTTTCTAAAAGCTAGACTGAAACATGTCCAGAATGATGTCTATAAATTGTATTGCTTTTATTAATAAATACCAAATATTCCTATATAGTACAATTAAATTTTATGCTTAGAGACGTATTAAATGCATATGTGAAAGCTTCTTAACCCATAATTAGTGTTACCTCTTGTAGGAGATGAAATCTGGAATTTCTAAGCTATTGGAATACAGTTTTGTGTTAGAATGTGTTAGAACAATGAAAAAGAGATCTCAGCAGTAAAATTTAAATAAAATTTAAGTAAGTAAAATTTATTCTTATTTTTAAATTATTTTCTAAAGAAAAGCAAGAAAGGAAGAGTCCCATCTTATTCTGCAAATTCTACATAGGCAGTCTGTGAGAAGGGGATTATTCTGTGTATGCTGACAATGAAAATAAATAGAAAAATATAATGTGAATCTTTTACTGTATACAAAGTATGTGACATGCAGTTGAAAAGTAACTGAACATAGTGTACCTGAATTTACAATCAAATTAACTTAGAGAAGTTAACTCTTTCTTAAACTGTGATTGTGAACTGTGAACTGTATTCACTAATGCTGAAACTCCCTTTGAAAGTGATAACTGGAATTACTGTGTAGGAACTGAGGTGATCATACTTTATAAGATAATATAAAACTGTAAAACTGTAATAAATTGTTAAGTCTTAAATAAGAAATATCTAAAATTCAATTCTATTTTCATACATCTCATATTTTGAAATAATATTTTTTCAGACTGAGAATTTTAGACAACGAGGAGAGGGTGAAATTCATACACAACAGACAAGAAAAATGCATTTAATAGGTATTACCAAATGCAAGAATGCAATTTGTAGATAACTGGTAATGAAGAACTCTGTAATCCTTTGAGCAATATGTTAATTTAAAAGGTCCATCAAGAAATTTAGACACATATAAATAATTCTGTTCATCTGGCTGCAGGCTCTTAGAACTGCAAGTACTATATATTGAAAACATGGCAAATCCAAAACTCTCACTGAAGTCAGAATGAGTTTTACAGTGGGTGTCTCATATGAATTATACTCTTAGCCTAGTTTTCTTCACGCATGACAAAGGTCTCCCCCTAACATCTATAATAAATGCTTCCTTTTCAGTGACATCTACACTGCTCCTTGTTCGCTAATATCCACTGTGCTTAGTTTTATCCCTAATGTAAATTGTTAGGTTTTAGATATTGGAGATGTTAGCATGTTGTTGCTGTAGGCTATATGTAATTCTTTTAATCTTGATGGTAATTTCCTGGTTAAATATTTTAAATAAATACATTTAAATAAATAACTTCGTACAAGTAATATTAATTAATCATATCATTTAGTAGTACATTTGCATATTCAGTTATTTCTGACTGTACTTTTTAACTTTAATTTTTGGAGCCTTGTTTGGCAAAGAAGAATATGCCTTGGTTTGCAATCATGTATTTTAATCAGCATGGTTTAGTTCTATTAGTATTAGTGAATACAGCTAAAAACTAACATAGAATGTAGAATGCTGTTTTTCTTAATGGTAATCTATAGTCACTGAGAGATAATAACGACTTGCTACTGTGCTCTCCTCTAGTTTCAGAACATTTTAAAAGACAAAACTGTGGCAGAAATTCAGCTTTTATGCCAGTGGCTTTCATCTGTTAAAGATTCACTGGTTAGATATGGCTGAGATATTATGTATGTTCTTGTGTAATGCAATTGTAGCACAAATGCTTTTATAGTATGTAGGACATTCCTGAAACAAAGAAAGTTCATTTCAATTCATTCCAGTATTCACAGAAACTTGTTTTGATGATTCTTTGCTGACCTTCATCAGCTTAAGCTTAGGTCAAAGAAAATCAAACGGGTTCTAAGCAAAGACGCAGCTATTTTAGATGTTTGTATTCTCACAAACAAGCTTTTAAATGATCAGGAGAAAATCAAGGGGTGGAATACAAGTCTTATTGTATTTGTGGCCTTGGCATAGAGGATATAAAGCATAGAGAGAGTCACTGTTTTGAGAGACAATATGAGGAAGTTTTATTTTATCTTGTATTGTTTGATGTTAATGTGTGTCTACTGTGATTGCTTTTCCTGTTCAGTTTGAACATGACTGAACTCTTCATGTTTTTAAGTTTGATCTGCAATACGAGAATTGGATCTTGCTTTGAAAGATTTCCTATGTTGAAGTATCTTCTTTATACTCCTTTTATATTTTTAAGGAACAAAAAAATTAGAAACAATGCTAGATTTCACCGAATGTCGCACACAAAGAAATTTCCTCCTGCTGGATGAATTAAATACATACATTGCATATTTTTATAGGTTGTCCATAGTGTTTTGCTACTACCTCTGACTTAATTTTATCTCTTTTTCATCTTTCTATACTATTTTTCTAGGTTTTGTCTTTGCAATAATATAATTTGAATTTCAAGTAACCTTCTTATTAATGTTTCAGAAAGTCCTTACACTGAGTCAGTAAGGTCATAATGAAAAGTCTTTAATTTTAGAAAACCAATTTCTTTCAATCAGTTCTGTATGCATGACAATTTCCTTGGCTGCATGTGCATTTTACAAATACACATACACAAATATAAGCACTTACAGTTTCCAAGTAATTTTTGCTCTCACTGCCCCTGTTTCTGCTGCATAGTTAAGTCTGAAATAGTCAGCCTTCCTGTTTGGGGCCTTCCTGGTTTTTTTGTTTGAAAATAATTCTGCAATCCAACTGAAACATCACGCATTGCCAGAAGAATAACAAGCTAAGAAATACTCTGAGTGAGAAATAGAACAGTGAAGCTTTCAGGAAATGTGAAGCACAACTGGAGGAGGCATGCACAGCATTTCATTCTAAGCAGTGGATGTCTTCCAGAAGGAAAATGCTGGCTCCAGGCACTATTTTGCAGCTTTCAGTTAAATCCAAGAAAGTAAATGAGTTATGTTTCTTTTTACAAAAATTTGAGTGTTGTATACTGCATAAAAATGAATTGGAAGATCCATATTCTCCATTATAATACAAACAGGCAGGGAGACCAGTAAAACACTTATTACAACCTGATGAGCCTAAAACTCACTTTATTCGTACTCTTTATGGAATATATATACAATTGCTGCATCTAGCACACATATAAGAATTAAACCTGTGCACATTGTCCTACAGTTACCTATATGTAATAGTAGAACTACATACTTGATTTTTAAAACTTCACTTGCCAGTTTAAAATAACTACTCAGAAATACATTAGTAATCCTTTGTAAGTTTTCTTCCTGCAATCAAGCAAATATTTCTTGAAGTCATTTTGGATATTTGGGGATGCCTGATCCATGAATATTCTGATGGCAAGTGCTTTATTAAAAGGGTCACCCCTCCATATTTTAATAAAGCCTTTATTTGATGACATCTGATGTGCATGGAATCTCTAAATAGAAGGTAGGCTAGAGCTTTAAAAATAAATGAGGCAAGATTTATAAGGAGAGGTAATACGTCTTATTTGATCATCAAAAAAAAAGACAAAAAAAGAGACAAGCTTTTGGGAGCAGATGTCTTTTTTGTGGGTCACTTCTCTATTTTATAGGGTAGATATTTACAGCAAAATAATATTAATTATAGATTATAGAAGTTTATAAGAGAAGTTGTAATTTACTTTCTTTAAAATTTGCAAAGGTAATTGCTTTTCTGTTTACCAAGCTTTGATTATCACTTCTTAGATAAATATCTGAAATGCAAAGAATCATCTGCATTTTTAGACTACTTTTAGAATTTCTTTCTCATAGTGGAGCAGCAGAGCAGATACAGATTCACGGATTAATCAGACCCCCAGCACTACAATATCTCAGTCAAACAGTTGGTTCTGAGGTGAATTTTGACCATTGTTGCTCACTGATTTTCTGGTTTATTGGACAGTTAAAGTTTCTGTCTGTAATTATAAGAAGTTCTGATTTCCCATGTTTTTTTATTCTAAAATTTGTCTCTCTGTGTGTTATAGAACTAATAAGCATGAAATCTATACAAAGGTTTACTATATTCAAAATAAAACTTCCACCAGAGGGAAAGAGGTGGAATAAATTTATTTTTTATTGTACTATACTTTTACATCTGAATGCAAAGAGTTGTTTTCACTTTTCCATTTTCCTAATAAGTAAGCTTTATATAACCATTAATAAGTGACTCTGTAATTGAGAAAAACTGTTTTTCAGATTTTATATGATATAGATAATTCAAGAAATCAAGGAGAGTATGGCTTTTGTTTTGACCATACTTGTGGAACGATTCAGAATATGGTGAGAAAATCTTAAAAGTACATTTAAAACCAACCAAGCCATATTTGTAAAAGTGATTTAAAGTTTTTCCATTAATTTTTCATGAGACAGGCTAAGTGGATAAATTATTTTGAAACTGGGATTTAGTCATCGAAGTCACTTGTTACTTAGTCAAACTTTCAATTAGCTAAACTCTTCTCTTTATATTTCACATTGAACAATTTCCTGAGCAGTAGTATTTTACAGGTGAAAATCCATGGATTGCTGATTTACTGAATAAGGAATAAAATATGAAAATAATGACCTGTAAAAAGGTTTTAATTTATTGCTTCTTCTTTTCACTTGAGGATGCTCTTATTTTTGTTCCGTGGGTTTCCCATTTTTCTTAAAAGCACTATTTTATGAACCATTGGCATATATGCCATAAGTTTGTTAAACTGTAACATTTTTTCCAAGAATTGCAGGATATTCTACGTGGAACACAAAACTGCTCAAGCACCAATTTTAAAGTTTTTATTAAAATGCCAAAGAAGAATTATTTCAGTAAAAATAATAGCACTAATATTTTTTAAAAAATACACCAAAAATCCAGGGGGAAACCCTTGGGAAAATGTACATATGAACAAGTCTTGTAATTCCCCAAAAAACCTTTTGTTCTTTAACAAAAAATGTTAGATATACGTGTAATGGCCATGCATTGTGCATGGAGTTTTTACAGTGTAAATCAGATTTAAATGTTTTAAAGATGGTGTTAGTAGTAGAGGAAAATTATATTTCACAGAGATACGAGACACCAGTTTTGTTTTATACAATAATTCTAGGGAGCTACAAGGATGTCAGTATGTCAGTGCTATGTAGACAAACTTATTTGTCCTGAGTCCTATAACTCCTCTTGCACTGATTCTTAACAGTATGCTGAATTATTTTGGGTATTTTCTTGTATTACATTAGTAAGGAATAAAGAAACAATGACAATCTTCACGTTTATTTCAGAGTAACTCATGTACATAATATCTTTCTGATCCACAGATAAGCAAGGAACATTCTAGTCTATGTGTGTTATTTAACACGAAGACAAATTTGATTCTACAGAGTATAGTCTTAACTAAAATACAAGTACACCAAATGTTCACCTAAGAGGCAACTATTTTATAATGGGATCAGTTCATCCTTCTTGATATCATTATACAAATGCAGTTCTTAAACTACACGAGATCTTATTTTGCTCAGCACTGTTTGTTCGTTAGTAACCCATATGTATTGAGGTAATGGAACTATTTGCAGATGAAAATACTTGTGCACTCAGAGGGCTATAAAAGCATCTCTTCATGTGATAACTTGCATTTTTCCCTTATTTGTTTTGTCATAAGACATCAAGTTCCCGCAGCTTACTTTCTATTTCAAATATAGTTTATGTTTCCAAAAGGACTTGAAAGTTTTCTTTTAAGCGTCTTTGGAGACACATCCTAGATTTTCTTGTTCCAAAAGACTGTCATCAATAGGTAAATTTCTGTCATGTTGTAAACGTTATGTCGATTTTGTTACACAGAGCTGCTGAGTGATTTTAAAAGTGGCTTGCATTATATCATTGCAGTAATAGGAACTTACTTGTTCATTCATTTTTGTAACCTAATCCTGTATAACCAATGTGACCCTTCCTCAGGTCTTCTGTAGAAAAAATACATATATGGTAGATTTATCTTTCATTAGGAAAAAAAAAAAAAGAAAGATTTGTCATTTCTTTATGTAATCCCCTTGCAGGAATAAATTTAGTTTAGACTGCCTCCAGTTCTATCACTTCATAAATGTCAGATTTATAAAAATGTATACAGACTTTTACATAGAGATAGTAAGATTTAAGTTTGTGTCACCTAATAACTTTTAGATACTTCACTGTTTTTTCCTGACTGAAAGATTGTCTGTATTTCAATCCTTCTGTTTTTCCCATTTCTCCTTTCGTTTTTAGACATCACTTTTATTTGTTGAATACAAGAACTTAGTATATGAATAATTTTGCAGGATACCTGTCTTCATCACATGTAACATAAAGTCATAGAATAATCTAGGTAGGAAGGAATGTCAGGAGGTGTCCAGTCAGTGACCTGCCTCCTGTTCAGAGCAGCATCAGCCTCTGCAATCAGGTGAGGGTGCCTAGGGCTCTACTAAGCAATGTCCTGAAAACCTGCTGGGGAGGGCAACCTGATCCAATGCTTGACTAGTCCTCCTGCTGCAACAGTTCTTCCTTCTGTCAAGGCAGGTACAGTCTTACTTCAGTGCTTCAAAACTTGGTAACAGTACTCCACAGTGTCAACAATTCATCATCTGTGACATTGCAGATACTGTGCTGAAAATATAGCTATATATTTACATTTTGTCTGATATAAATGTATTTAGCACATTCCCAGTCCAGTAAAGGAATCTGTGTACGTGGCTTGTACAACGGTTCAGTCACTTCAAAAGAATCTGAGTGAATTTAATGACACTTTCAGATATATTTTGTACATATTGGGGCCTCTAGGAAAGCATTAATGTCAATAAAGGAAAATAAATGCCAAGAACCAGTCTTCAAATTGTAACTTTTCATGCAGCTATGATGTAATAACTGTAAAAATACTAGACAAAAAAATGAAAAAATATGCATCTTCGTTATGAGAATCTTGAGGGCACCATTGGAAAAAAACCCATACTGAATCCTAGGGCTTGTTGCACTGCATTCATCTTCCTTTACGGTATTACAAACTGGGGGGGTTTGAAGTTTGATGTGCTGCCTTAAAAATGTAGTGGTTTTTTTCTTTTTCTTTTTTTGGTTTTCCACACAGTACCTCAATGGCATTTTTTTGGAGGAAAGAAAATAGCTAGAAGGGGAAAATAGAGGTATTGTTTTTGCAGTTCCTCGTTGGTTGGTTTGACCTCCATAGTTAGTTTTTTGTAAGGGCGTTACAGTAAAATCGCACATATGGATGATATTAACCTTTACCATATCTTTTCTCAAGGGTAAATTCTGTCAGTCTCACATGGGAGAGCTGTGTATCCTGTGAATACTAATGGAATGATGAAATCTTCTCTCTCTCAATGAAAAAATTGTCAAAAGTTCCCATTAAAACAGACATATGACAAATCCTTTATGTATAATAAGTGAGATCTCTATTACATTGAAATTTTGTCCTCATAGTCACATATATGCTTACTACAAATACTAGAGGGAGATAAGAATGTAAAAGGTTATATATTTTATATTTGTAACTGTGTAAGTTAAGGATACTTTAAAAAGTCTGATACCAGATTTTGCTAAGAAAAGTCCAGCAACAAGGGCTTTCCTTGTCTGAAAATAATTCCTGTAACTTGACAATACTCAGTGTGGTACAAAAGAAATAGAAAACTTTCATATGAATAAGTCCCAAATTTAGAATTTGTTATGACAGCTGAAGTCCAAGTGAATTTGATAACTTTTTATTTTGTTTTAATTTTCTGTTACAGTCTTGCTGGATTTTTCTTTTTTTTGGGAGGGTGTAAATTAGAGAAACATTGCCTTGCTTATCTATGATTATGAGTATGTGTTAAGTGCACTGTGAGTATGAATAAACTGCTCATTTTAATAGAATAATACAAGTAAAATGCTACTTTCTGTGCTGAAGTTGTAGCTTTAAATTAAGTTCACAAACCTTTATTTGGAATTCACTCTGCTGATCCACATAGTCAATCTGACACCAGAGATGGAAAATATTGTAACTGGATGTCACAGAAATTTTGCTATACAACAGAGAGGTTTCTACATCTCAGTTTAATAGTTCAGGGCAGTAGCTGTAGCTGAAAGACTTGAAAATCTGGTCCCTATTTGGTAAGGCAGTCTGCAATGCTCCATTCAGTTCCAGATAGTTTTATGCCTAAACCACAAAAAGCCAGTCTTCAAGCAGTTTATCAAACAGGATTGAAACTAATCTTTAATAAGTTTCTATACTGGTGGTGGATTTGAAATGGGTAGAGTGATTATGACTCAGAACATCTGGCAGTTAATTAGAACTATGACTCCAGTGTATTTTGAAATCTGTTTATTTGATTTCTTATATAATATCTGGAGTTAAGGTGCAATTTCAGTAGTATAAGCAAGATCACAATAGTAAGACATCCATGATGAAACTTTAAGGATATCAGTGAGCATAGGAAATTAAAGCTCTGATAGCTTCTTTTATATTGATTTATGCTTCCACTTTTATTGATGTAACAGTTTGTATTTTATTAATTTCAGGTTAGCATCAGATTTCTCCATGATCAATCATTTCTGAAAACAGAGGACAGAGTGGTATGTGATATTCCTGAAAAACATAATTCTCAAGGTTTGCCTTTTTCATACAATATCTTCTAGTTCAAGTTTACAGCATTTCTACAGAGGAAATATGTTAGCTTTTCACTTTGCAGTCATTCATGTAATTTTTCAAAAGCTCTAAATTTAGTGAATGAGGTAAATAAAATTATATTTTTTTAATTGTTATAATAGTAACTAAAAAGGCATGTGGCAGCAATTCTAATTCCCATCACAATATAATGATCACTTCCTGCACTAATTCTTTTAATTATAGTACTATTTTTTGTTTTGTTAGTGAATAAATTATTATTAATGTCAGCCGATGCAAACTTTAGCTTAACCTTATAAAAATTAAGCTAATTTCCTCTTTGGCCTTTCATGGCCCTTCATGCATAGAACAGATATGATTTTCATGGAAGACAGACACATAAAAAGGAAAAAAAACCTCCCAAACCCAGGAAAATGTTTGGATAGAAACACTGTTAGAAACAGAACCAATTTATCAAATGGCACAGCTGTTTACTGTTTGTTCATAATGATCCCTTGTATTTGGGTGCTGTTTGGTATTTATAGCTAATTAACTCCCTCTTACACCACCCAGCAATCTGCATTTAGAGGATATTGAAATAGGTTGAATTAGAAACGGCTAAATACATAGCGCAAATTCAGTTAATTCATAGTAGGCCGGAGTAACCAAAGCACTGAAAGACATTTTCAGTTTTTTGGTTTGTTGTTTGTTTTTTTTTTTCTGTTATTTTGTCTTTATTTTTAAAATTTTCCTTAAAAGGCTGAGTATAAAAACTGTCAAAATTTACAGACACTCCAAGAGCAAATATCTTCATTTTGTCATGATTAACCTTGAAGAAATGGACTACTTTAAAGGTAATGTTCAGTGATTTTTTCTATTACTGGTGTTAAACTATGGATACACACATAATATTTTGTGAGACGATGAAGCTTACTTCCCAGTGTGCCTCTGGCCAATTCTAATGAAGAAAACATGTTGCTCTTTTTCCTCTTCCATTACTTTGAAGAGGGTAGTTTGAAACTCAGTTTCAGAAATGGAGAATTGTGGCACTCTCACTTAAGAGTAGTAAAAAAGTAGGAATTTCTTGTTGAATATTTGCTTACATAGCACAGGTTCCTGGTTAAATTCCCCAGTGTTATGCTGTATGCGCCTTCCCACCACAAAGTTTGGAATTTAGTTTATATATTTTTTTTCCTCTTTTCCTTCAACTAAGCTGCTTTTTGAGCCAGAATCCATTACTTTCATTTGACGCTTCCCAAGTATTTCTGACAGAATGTACAATTTTGGGGTTAATATTACATTTTTTTCTTTGTGGTTATTTTGGCCTGATGGATTTCATACTTCTCTTTGGTTTTGGTTTTAGTTTTTCACTTACAGTATGGCCTTAAAAAAGTCGCGTTAGGGTACATGTCCAGCAATGATTGCACATGTTTTACACAGTCTGTCGTAAGTTGACATCTTACAGTTTTCGCATGTATAAAATATGGGATAAAACTGTCTTTTTACAAGTATTTTGGAACCTGATTGTTTTTAATTCACTTATTGATCTTTAAATGAGTCTTTCTTATAATTAGAGGTAACAGATGTAAGGGACAGAAGGCTTTGTTACTTATTTGGCTTATTCAATAAGTTTCTTTCAAAAATACATTTTTGAAGAATGTGTATGCAGTTATTTCAGTTGTAACTACCTTGCATCTGATTGTTGAGCTCCTTACCACCCTTGCATAGAATGAGAAACTTTGTGTGTCTTAGGTGAAAATTTAATTTTTCCCTTATTTGTCCTGCCAGACTTGCCCTCAGTCAGTACCACAGCACTAGTAAGATAATAATTTCTTGTCTTCTTCAGTGTTTCCTGAATAGACTAAAACGCATTCAAACAAAACAGAGTCCTTCTACCTCTGCATATCAGCAAGAACATATTAAAATGTTATTTCAGTATTCAAATGGTGTTGTTTGTTTGTATGTTATTTAATTTTCACTGACTTTAAGGCAAGATAATGTTCCTATCCTTAAATTTTAATAGCACAAGTGGGTGTTAATTCTGATAGAGTTCAGGAACTAGCAATATAATGATGCTAGAAGCTTTGTAAATAGAAAACTGCTGTAAATTTTAGTAATGCAGTACTAGTAACAGATAGGATGAGCAGCCAGTCTGCAGATGAGAGATTCAAACCACTTTGAACAGATCTCATGTTCAATTGGAAATCATTAAAGAGGCATTTCTGATTTAGCATCTGGTATTCAGTCAGAATTCATAGTTCTGTGAAATGCATAAAATAAGTGCTGTTTATAAGCTAGCTGGTCTATTGAATTTGATTGTAACTTCAGCTGAAAAACCTTATCACAAATATAAGCAAGAAGAAAAATGTATTATCTCTATAATTCTCTGGGAAAAAAACATCTCAATGTGAATTTGTGAACATTGAACTACATAGAAGTCAGTGGCAAACTTTCAGCAGACTTCAAATACTTCTCATTACTGTTATTTCAGGACTGATATCTTCTTAAAGATTTCTGATATCTGACCAAAGTATCAGCTCAGGAAAGCACTGACAATATCATCCTAACTTAGAGAATAACACACTTTACTTAGCTTTCAGCTTATACTTGAGTCCTATTTGTGTGACTCAAGTGTGTTATCACAGTGGAAAAGATTTGAGGTTCACTTCAAATAAATGCTTAAATGAAGACTTTAGATGGAATTGGGCAGAGGAGAAGTTTACTTTCTATTTGGCAATTTTAAAATCTGGAGAATCATTAAAAAAAACCAAAACCAAATACACATGGCTTTGGTCCAGACATGTGCAGTCTCCAAAGATATTTGTTTTGCTCACCATTTGTTTAGAGATAAAGCTTCCCCAAGAATCAAGAAGCAGCAGCCAGCTAGCCACTCAATGTACATCAAGCTGCAAACTGTAACATAGCGTATACTGCTCAGCGGGCTGAAAAGAAGTTGCTAGTATGTATGGAATGGGGTGAAAGATTAGAAAAAAGAAGAGAGTGAGGTGGCTGAAGATTGAGGAATTTTTATAGGGGTGGGTTGTAGAAATATGAGGGAGCTGAACAAATCAACCATGGAACATGAACTCACAAATGGCCAAGTTTTGCTAATTTTCCTCCTCAGAGTATTAGTACCTTGTCTTTCCTTTGTTGCTATTCACAAGAAAGCAGAAGTCAGAAAGAATCACTAAATTTTGGCTTAGCTGAGAGGTAAAGAAATAATTCATAAACAGCTCATTATTTTTAATACATTTGTTCAGAATAATACCAGAGATTGTTTGTTATCTTGTGGTCTTATATAATTTGTTAAAAGAACTAAATGAAGTGTCTCAAAATTGCTACTTCAAAAGGAGTTCTGAGGCATCTCTGTTTGAGGATGTGTTGAAAGTAAGGGTTACTGAGACATACTGTGTTAGTCCTTTCTTTGTGAATGAATTTGGTAGATACAGAAACATCAAAATATATTAAGAAAATCTGCCAAGGTTTTCCTTCCAGACGTTATGACCCTTGTTTAGTAGCAAATTCTGTGTAGGTTTTAAAATGTCTGCATGTTTCAGCATATACATATTTTTAAGGCTTTGCATCAGATGAAGGAAAAGTAGACAGTGACAAGGTTTGCTGAGTGTATAGTGTTTATAATCTGACATTTTCAGGACATGGATTTTAACTTAACTAATTTACACCATCAAGCCACACTACTTAAAGTATCTGACAGCGAACCATCTTCAAGATGTATATATGGATTTCTTCATTTTATAGATCTAAGATCCATCAATTTTGTTCTGCAGCACTTAATCTTCTTTTCTCCTTCCATATTATGGCTATGAATTACTATTGTAGTTGCTGTTAGCTCCACCTTTAGTGTCTTTCAAGTCTAAATAAGACCTCACCTTCTGCTGTCAAGCCCTGACTTCACTGTTGTAGAAAGTCCACAGATTATTCATGGATGGATTAAACAATAACCTGCAGTACTGTGTATATCTAATTTGACCCCTGTTATCTATTCAGAAGCCATAAGAGGTCTGACTCACTGGAACCCACTTCCAGGATGAGGAGGAGACTTCAATAAAAGCACAGCAAATAATTGCTGGTGAGAAGAGACTTATGCACCAGACATTCACAGTAAATAATTGCTGTTCAAGAGGGAGGGACCAACATCTGTTAACTCATTGTCTCTTGTTATAGCATGTGAGAAAAGCCATGTGTTACAAAGCTTTCTGTGAGATTAGAGAACATTAGCATTTCTCATTTTTGCAGCTAAACTCTGATCTTTCTCACTATTATACACTTTGGCTGCAGCTATACTCCAAGCCCTAATGCTAACTGAAAGACAAATTGCATCAGAGCATAAAACACTTAATTGTTTAGAGCAGAGAGGGCTTGCTCCAGAATAATTCAAAGTGAGAATATTCTGGGTTTTGGACAACAGTAGATTAGAAAATTGGTGAGTTGATGTAAGGATTACTTTGAATCCAAATTTGCACATAATTTGATTTCAGCTACTGAAAAAACAGCAAGCAGCAAAGATGTGAAATGGCAATAATTATTCCTGGAGTTTGTGAAACTCAATATTATATGCTTTATAATTAAAAAACCAAATCAAATCAAAACCCCTTTATGGATACATCTGTTCCCTGTAACTTAAATAGTACCCGTCCCAAGGATACTATTTGGATTTTCTTTCATGTGAAATTCCCTTCCACTTTTATAATCTATTTTATTTCTACTCCTATTGTTTTATTGGTGGATATTTAAATTGTCTTACTGAAATTTAGTCTTCCTGACTAAGCAGGATCAAAATTCAACTTTGCTACTATACTGAAATAGTTCCAAATTTATACCAGCTGTTCCTCAGGAACCCTTAGATGACAATTTTCTAGTGGTCTGGTACATGCAACAGCCCATTTTCATGCATCTTCTGGTCTCTGTGCAATTACTACATCCATCTTCATCTGCAATTTCATGTTTAAAGTGCCAGAAGCTTTGCTCTAATTGGATTTGCATGAAGCCGGTTTCTACTGTACAGACCCCTTATATTCCAAAAGTTTACACAGTGCTGCCCTTGTATTTATTGTTTGTACTTTCTTTTTGGTCACATGCCATCTCTCTCCTGCCTCCATGTTTGGATACGGTCATGGTAACAGCTTAAGTTTTGCCTCTAGTGCATACCTCCTGCTGCTTTTGATATTGTTGGTACCGAAGGTCTGTGCATCTAATTGTCTTCTTGGTATCACAACTACAGCTATTTGAGTGCCTCTTAATCAGACCATCCACCACACTGTCTGTGCATTCATGCTGCTGTGAAATATAGTTTCACTTAAAGTGGATAGTTTGTAATTTGTTTGGACTAGAGGAAGTATGTTTTCAAAACACTGCATGAAATAGATGTAACACCAAGAAAGGTTTTATTCCTCAGCAAGTTCCATGCTACCGGGCAAGCTTTCCCCATGAAGGATGAACTGCACTTTAGGGCATTAATTAAAGAAGATAACTCTTTCATAATGCTATATAATGTTATGATTAAAGTCTTTGTGCTTTTCAGAGAAAACAAAATTATATCCGTATTTTATTTTACCTAAGAATAAACATTTTAACTGATATGTTGAGGGAAAACAAATATGCACAGAAAACTACCTTAAGGTCTCCAACACTGCAAAATCCCCTAATGCTCAGCTGGTTCAGTGCCTCTTCTACGTTATTCCTACAAATCTCCCCTTCCTTGGCACAGGATGTAGGCAGGCTGAGGATTAAAGGCAATATGATTGATGTATACTGCAATTTTTCCAAGTGGTATAGAGAAAAACAGATCTATAGAAAGTCGTCATCATGTACTGCTGATAAAATCTATTCAGAAGTTCAGATCCACTGAAGTAGACTGAGGTAGCTCTGGTACTAAAGGAATAGAAACAGTGTCACAATTTCTTTCCTTTGCTTCTTTAATTTTGTGGAAAATAAATTGTACTCCATGAGGTGACCAATGATGCAAGTTTCCCAAATAAATTCTGGACAGCTAGGGCATAGTGAGGATTTAAGTGGTGTTATACATCGTGAACTTGGTTTGCTTATTTAGAAACACGTGCTGTTGTTTTGTGTCAAAATGTTATGTGCAAGTTCATGAGAACATTACTGTTCAGATACAGAACACTCTTGTTCTATCAGCAATATGCTGGACTATGCATCTTCCGAAGAAATTCCCAGCTTTATTTCATGCTGCCTTTCTTGAAGAGCATGAAATTACGTGTGTGGGGTGGAAGGCAGTATCTCATTGTTACAGTATCTCTTCCTGATTGCATCTTGTTAGAAGTTATCCCCATGTTAATCAATTGTTTCTACTGCTCTGTGCACATGTCCAGTGCCACCAGAAGTAAAATGTAATGAGAGAGGAAACTCTGCAGGGCAAGCACCTTTCTGGGAATTAAGGTAGCATTACATACTACTGATTTTGTTCTGAGAGAGAACAGAAATGGAACGAATTTGAGAATATAGTTGTTGAGTAGGAACTGGGTGCTCTTTAAATTCCAGAAAAAAAAAAAAAAGTGGGTAATTACTGAAGGTAATTGTAATTTTGGATTAAATATGCCTGGAAAAAAAATTGCAATGTATAATTAAAGGTGGCAAAGGCAAGCACTTAAAAGTTATTACATAGCAAAATTAATGTTACCAGCACAACCTTATTTGAGCTTCCTTGTGTGAGTGGATTCTGATACTGTGCAATTACACAAACCTGTTCTATTTTTAACATAAACTTCATGCTTTGTTCTATACACCAAGCTAATTTAATTCACCTAATGAACAGAGGTTCAATATTTCATTTAATCCTTCTTGTTAATTGTTGGCACCTTAGTCTGACTGGCTTACTGGATACCACTAGGGCTTTAATCTAAGGAAAGAACCATTAATCACTTCACTGTCTGTTGTACATTTCTCATCAATACAATGTATAGGTGTTTTTCAAATATTAATTTGATTTTTATGCTTTCATAATAGTCCAGTGAAATGGAAGGGTACTATTTCCATTTCACAGATAAGAAAGTAGAAAACGGAGGCACTGAGGTGAAAAGCTTTTGCTAATTTCACAAACTTAGATTTTATGTATTTAAATCAGTGCTCTGAGTTTTTACAGAAACCAAAATTGCAGATTCAAGAGCCTAGAGAAAAAAATACAGCACTGCAGAGCTACTGATTTCCTATGAAGTGTCACAGAATCCAGTTTCCCAGGGCCATTCTCAAGTGCTGTAACCATGTGATTGTTTCCTCGTGCCCCCAGCATCCTACATCATTTACTGTATGTCCTCCATCTTATTCTATAAATGAATTGGAAATATTAGAGAAAAAATGAGCAAGTTATTCAAGCCTATGCCCTAAGCTGACATCTTTGCTATAGCTAATACAGATCTGTCCATGTGTCTTATAACAGAAAAAAAAACCAACAAAACAAACACTGACCACTTGGGGAATTCCATAAATTTCTGACTTAATTATGAGCAATAAATGTAGGTAAAACTTGGTTTGTTTACTAGTTGAGATGGATCTAGACACAGCTTATGTCATCCTTAGATGGCAAGAGCGATAGGGAGGCTTGCTTTTTTCAAGCTTGCACAACCAATATATACCACTTTAAATGCCGGATTTAATCGTACATTTTTCTGTTTGATTTCTGGGTTATATTCTGTCAATACATACTGAGAATAAACACCTTCAGGCTCTTTGTGCAAAGCAATCTGCTGCATATTTAACTGTGCATATTTATTCCATTAGTAAATAAGTTTAAAAAATTAGAGAATTGTTGCTGAAACATTTCCACAATTATATGCCAGGGGTGTGACACAGCAATGCTCAGTAGTCAACATAATGTTTGTTTTCTTGTCCTCACTGTGAATGTGTCTCTGTCATTTGCTGGTATCCCAAAAGGCATCTTGTAGTTCTACAGAATCTTTTCTAAATCTGGGATCTTTTAGCTTTTAGAATGTTCATTAAGGAGAAAACAATCCATCTTGCCTGCTTTTTCCCTCTAAATACTTCTCCTGGAGAAGATATCTCAAATTTATAAAACTTTTATGTATTAATAATTTGTTCTTTGTCAACATACTTAGGAATGGCAAGAAAAGAATCCTTGACGTACATATTTCTTAGGCATGACAGTGTGATTAAAAAAAGAAAAATTCTGAGACGGCAAGAAGCCATAGACAGGCAGTGAAACAATCTTCCATTGAGAGAATGAAAATACAGTCAGCGATATCATTTGAGCTTTTCTTCCACTTATGACTACACAATTTGATCATTAATTTTAGATAAATAGTGTGTTAAATGCTTTTAAGGATGTACAAAGGCTCTTTCTTCTTTGTCCACCTTTGCTGGAGTTATTAATTATATATTCTCTTTTTAAAAGTAACATTTCCTACTAATTAAACTATTGCAAAGATAAGGAGGTATTCTTGTTCTTACAGATTATAACAATTGATTTGGGGATTGGGCTGAAAGTAGTTCTGTAAAATACTGAATTTTCTTCAGAACAGCAGGGAATCTGTACTGCTGTGCTTCTACACATGGACAAAAAAAAGTAAGCTCTGCATGTTAGAGTTCAAACCAATTAAACTGTTAAGTAGAACTGGCAAAAATGTTCAAAATGTAGTGTTTGGGTTTTTTCTTTTTTAATAAATCAATTAGTTTTCTGGAGTTTTATGAAAAATCATCATAATAATAACCATTATTTTCAAAATTCTACTTCAGCAGCCAGCGTTGCTGCTCTACTTTGCTTCCAGGGTGCTTATTCCACCAGTGTCCCCTTGCAGTGAATGTGCACAATACTCAGTCCTGGTCATTCCCAGCAGGAGACCTGCTGGAGCATTTCCCCACTCCCTCCTGCTCATGTGCCAAAATGATGGATGTATTTCTTCCTGACCCAGAGCTGTCATAGAGACAGGTAGCACTGAGGGGCTAAAGCTCTGCTTTGCACAGTGGAGGAGCTCTGCCCCACAGTATAGATTGAACCTAAGGATTATTAGTTATAACAGTCTGATTTATCTCTTTCACCTCGATCTGATCAGAAAGATACCTAAACTGAGTGCACAAAACCTTCTTAGAACTTTATGGTGAGACAGAGGTTCTTAGGTTTCAGTTCAATAGTTTATTTAGCAATTATATCAGTACGCAGAGTGAAATAAGAGTCCATCAGGCTCAGCTCCTGGTCATTCTTTTTTGTATTATTTCTCCAGCTATATCTTGTGCAATACTTGCAGCTGTTATATAAAAACAACCCTATGGTAATACTGTTCCAACAGGATTTCATTCAGGTGTATCAGCACGTAATGTAAAGGTACCATCATCCTGTAATTTAGTGAATGATTATCCACAGCAACTGTAATAGACCACATTGCCTATGGCTGCAAAGTAAAATGCTCAGAACAAGTCACCATGAAAGTGGTTCAAATCAATGGATTTTCATTTGAAATTTTTATTCAGTAGCTATATACTTTATTAGTGCAGCTATTTTGATAGACGATGACTTGTGAAGTCATGGCAATGCAGTCATTTCTAGTTGGGTGATTGTTCCATAGAAGCTGTTCAGGCAAATGTTTAAGAAAATTGGGCCTTAATACTGTGTAAACATTGCTGGCTAGAACTGATTGTAGAAATTATTTTGTAATGTTTGCTTTGTTTTAATAATAATAATCATCTTGAAAGCAATAATGTAGTTACACAACTACCAAGAGGTTGGAGTCTTCCTCAAGACACTCCATTAAATCATTCTATCATTGTCTTGCATTTACCACCTGACTCAGGAGTAACTGTCTTGCATATATGCTGAAATACAAACAAGTATGAGAGAGAGTACAAAATTGCTCAACCGGTTTGGAATATTAGGATCCACATGATCCAAGCAAATTGTTGATATTACAGCAATCACTGTTTTCTACCTAGGAGTCCAATGTGAATTTAAAAATCTTCATTGGTGACGTATCTATCTATATGAATATAGAGAAATATAGAATTTTTTTTTGCTTTTTTTTCCCTAATTTCTCTAGAAACTGGGGGCAAGAGTCAATTTCTGATGGTTTTACTAGAGACTAACACATGGCTTCCTGTGGTAGACGTGCTTACTTCTATCTATTTTCTTTCTAATCTGACATGATTTTTTTTTTCATGTGTGCATGGAAAGAGTAAAAACTCCCATGACGATTATGAAAGAAATCTTATTTGAGTTATTCATTAAGGCTGGTGTGCATTTCCACTCAATTTTCTCTTCCTAAAGCAGAATAAACAATCACAAGCCTGACAATCCTTTTGGTGCTGAAACTCAGGGTGTAAGTAAACAACATCTTTAAGTGGTTTGAGGGTGGCTTTTTCAGAAACATGCCAAGCATCACAGGTATGTTATTTCGCCCCTGGAAATAAGAAAGCTTTATATAAGAGCTAGACGGAAAGGCTACCCTAAAATCAGGTATTCATGTTTGTATCAAATTCATAATTGATAAAAATGTATTTCCCAAACCTCCACAGGAACCTGTTCACTATTGTAGTATTGCTAGATTCTACTTATCATTAAACATAGATGAACTTTTGCCACATCTTCCAAAGGAAGATACTGGGAAGGCTAGAAAAGCTAAATGGAGACTACTACACAAGCAAACATAGCAACTGCAGACATTGGATATTTCTGTTTTAAGCTGGAGAAAGTATGCAGTTAAATCACCGATCTTTCTCTCTGTAAGACATGCATATTTTGAGCCTACTGTTGGTAGCATTTGTGGATGGCATTAGAATGTGTTATAAATCAGTGCACAAACTTAAAAGTACTGGAAGAAATTAATACTGTGAACCAGGAACACTTCCATAATTACACTGAAAGCACCCAGTAATTAGAGACATGCTATTAATAATGTTACCAAAATACACTTAAAGACTTCTAAAGAAATTTCAGTCTAGTTTAAAATTTCAGAATCCCCAAAGATATGTGGAAGCAGCTAAATCTCCATTTGATATGTCCAAAACAATCTCAGTCCTGCATAGCTGATCTTTAAATTCATTACAGAAAACTCTTTCTAATTAAAGTTGCATCACATAAAAAAATGAATCTAAATGAACTCATCTGGTAATGAAGATCTTGTTATGTTTGCTCATAAGGAACAAACTCAAACTTCAATGCATGTTTTTTACAGAACTGCAGAATTATTTCTTATGTGTTTTTTTTACTGTGGTAGATGTCATAGAAGCCTTTTATAGCAAAAGAATGTAACATATCTTTGCACCAAAAATTGCATGGTATTAATGCTTTTCTTTATGGATCTAGACTCTCTGAGATCATGTGGAAAATACAGATGGATTTTTATTTGGTGCTTTCAGCAGTTCTGTTGGCATGTTGTCCATTGCATTAGTGGTTGGTTTTTTTTTTCTTTTTTACTGCTGTTTCTAGCTTTGATGTAAACTGGGAAAAGTTTCTGTTTCAATTAATTCTTCTCCATCGGACTTTGATAGTCATTGGATATGCAGAATAGCTTTTCACAGTATTCCTTCCAGCAATAGATGTGAATGTTTTCTACTCCCTTGATTTAATAAGTCTGAGTTTCAGTTTGTATGTGTGTTGTTAGAAGCCTCACCATGACAAAGGAGTTGTTCTTTTTACCTGAAATTTGCACAGCTTTTCAATATAGGCTTTCTTGTGGGAGACAATCATCTTTGTCCCTTTCTGACATTCTCTGCTGGGTGCTTTGATATTCAGCAAATATGAATACATATGCTTGCTTGTTAGGATGAAAACTATTTGTCTCCTGTAACCTAAGTAAATGACCTTACTTGGCGTGATTTCTGTTTTGCAGTATGTAAGTTTTGAAAACTTTACTCCCAGGGAAATAAAGTTTTGGGCTAATATGACTTTTGCTATATTTCTATCTTTTTTTTTTTTTTTTTTCTCCCAAGTCCTTTTTCTTTTTGGTAATTTCAACAGGTCATGCTGAGGTTTGTTGGTGCCAGACTTCAATCACTGTATTTCCCTACTGAATACAAGGTAGTCTTTCTTCTATTTTCAGATCAATACCTTATAGCTTGAAAAATAACCAAACAAGATCAGAAACATGGCATTTAAAGCAATCCTATTATAACAGCCTGATTTTCATGTTTAGAGTTAAGACTGTTATTTCCATCAATTCTGAGTTTTAGTGCCTTACATTTAAAATAAATTCATGAAATTTAAAAAGTTTCACTTTTAACTGATTTTATTTTTTTTCATTTGGTCTTCATATAGCTACTTCCCCTCACCCCTCCTTTACTTTTTAAGAGCATAGAAAACACTTTCAAAGTCACCCCAGGGAAAGCTCTAAGCCAGAGGACATACACCTTTTCCACTTTTTTGTGCTTCAGGCTAAGATAGTTTGACTGATCCACTATCCGACCAGTGGGCAAAGTATAAATCATGTATGAAAATGTCAGCTGAAATACTAGTGCACCATCATGCTATTAATTGCATTTTTTAAGTCTTGTGTCTGTATCATCTTCAGAAATTCCCCAACATAATGCAGTTACAAGTACCAAATACTGACTTTGGGTTTGGGGGGGCAGTGTTGTTTAGTTTGTTGTTTTGGGGTTTTCTTTTAATGATTGAAAAGTTGAAGGGGTACATGCTAGGTTTTTGAACTGCTTTGTAAGATCAGGTCAAAACATTAAATGTGAGAAATTCTTCCAGTTTGACTAGCTTAGGTGTATCTTCCAGACAGGACAATCTAAAGATCTTCTTAAGTACAGAGGTATTCCTGGGTTTACACCAGCCAGTGGAATATGGTCACTGTTTTCAATCAGCCAATGCTGTACACCTTTACTCAGAATTATTTCAATTCCTCTAAGTTGTAGATATGTATCGAGAGATACTCCAGTTGTTATGAAAATGAACTATTTGATTCTCTTCCTTTGTGTGGCAGTGGAAGAAAAAAAACCAGGAAAGCCATTAAACTTCCACTGTTTCAGAGCTTCCTTTAGAGAACGTGAATCCCTGTCAAGTTTGGCTGCATGACAGAAGCAGATGATAAGTCAACAGATACTGCTCTGAAATCTCTCCAGCTTCAACATTTCTAATTTTGTATTGATTTATTTGGTAATGACAAAACATAATTGATTGAAATGTATAAAACCATCTCACCAAATGGATTTACCTTTTGCAAGCCATACAATTTTCTTGCATTTCACATAATAATTTCATGAATTTACAAAGAAGAAACCTAGTGTTCACATGGACAAGGAGTGCATTTTAGTCCTCTTGTAAAGTTTTCTGCCACTAATTGTCTTTGGGTTTGAGGGTTTGGATTGCTTTTATTGTTGAAGACTGTGTCTTGGAACTGTTTCCCAACAAGGAAGAAAGGATTGATGTACTGGAAACTGAATGTTTGTGACCCTTCTTTGTGTTTTGTTCATTGAACTTCAATTAGCTTGTTTGCTGTACCAAACTGTGCACTATTCATCTTCACACTAGAAAGCTGCATTTAAAACTGAATCATTAAGCCAGATACAGTAATCACAAGTATAATAAGGAAGTTTCAACAAGTTTAGTATAACCTCCTTGCTACCTCCTTTCTTCCTCCTGCTCCTAAAACAAACATTCTCAAAAGAGAGGTCAAGTGGAAAATGAAGACCTAAACACCATCAGCTTATGGTAGTGTGCTCACAAATAAAGCAAAAGACAAGTGCTTCATGCACATGAAAACAAGATCCTTTTACAATATCATAGCTGTAATCCAAATGAGACCTTCCATTTTGTTTTTTCTTTTATAACGTACATACAGCTAAAAGAGCCTCTTCTGTTTCCTAATAGCTCAGATTGCCTTTCTCCCAATAAGTGTTTAGAGATGAGCTAGGTTTACTTTATACCACTATGTAGACTAAATAGCAAAAAGATAATGGCAGCTTCAATTTACTTTAAAAGTAATGTCAAAGTTTGCATTAGTGAGAGAAAAATATCTTGACATCTGTCTTCCAGCAGCATTTTACTCGTAAATTTCAGCTGCTTGAGTAACACTGAACTAATAACAAGCTATGAAGCTTTTGTGGGTCAGTAAGATTGTACAGAATAAGAGAATAATCAGAAAATCTGCCTGTGGAGTAATGGAGGTAGCAAGAGACAAGAGGAAATATATGTATGTTTTGGCTCCTTTTTTTTCCTATTGGTTTAAAACCAGAGATGTCACCACTTACCCTAGAAAGTAATTTGTGCCTTGGATATCAGGCATTTCATAGATAATATTTTGAAGATATTTAAATGCTAACATTTTCCTCCAGGTGGAACGCAAATGCAGTCTGCTGGCCTATGCTAATTTCTCTGACCGTTCTGTCATAGAAAGATAAACTAAGGAGTTTATAAAATTAAGATTTTGTGAATGTTACATTTTCACATCCTCAGCCTCTTAGCTTTATCCTCTCATATAAAATGAATCAATCTTCTAGTCCACAGGTGAGATCAGAGAAGTGGCCCTTTCTCACTGCCAGACATTTTTAGAATAATTAAGACTATTTCTAGTCTTCACATCTCTATGGTTCTCTGGAATGCTAAGTCAGGGCCTCCATGTTATTCCTACGTTATATCCAGCTATATGTTTAATTATGTTATTTTAATTAAATCCATAATCACAGCATTACATTTTTCTGGTTTTGTGGGTTTTTCACTCCAAGTCACTTCCCTGATAAGAACTGAAATATTTGTTATTGCTACAGAAGATAAATCATCTTATTAAAAAAAGACTGAGAGATTGAATTCCTTCTTAAAACAATATTATTTATATCTTTTCAGATGCTGTTAATCAAGTACATTAAAACTGATTAAAATGATCTTGAGAGGAAAAAGATAGTAAGAATAAAACATATTATTTTTTAAAATTTAGCATCCTAGACTGAATTATAACAGAGAATAAATATAGTGACTTTCCTCATTCTTTGATAAAAAGACAGCTTGATACATTTATAAGACATTTCAGACATTTGGATAAGCAAGAAGCAAATGAGATTAGAATTGCAAACCAATGCTTTATTCAGGCTCAAATTGAATAGCTTAGAAATTTCCCTTAAAAATAATTTAAATCACATTTTGCATCTGCTTTTGGATCTGATTTTTATGTTTAATTGCTATTTAAGAGGGTTTGACATAATTGTGTTGGAAAAGCAGTCTCATAAATCAAAATACACAATTTTTCCAGAAAAAAAATTTAAATTTCTAATTTCAAGGTGGGCAGGGAAATCCTGTGCTCTCATTTGCTAATACTATCTTACTAATCACATTTATCAAGGTTAAAGAGCATAATTGTCACTTCTTTATTTATCAAGTTATTAATTTTTCCAAGAAACTTACAGTATATTTTAGTCTAAAATAATAATTGTGTTTAACAGATTACTGAGCAGGCAAGGCAGTTGTAGATGCATTTAAGTAAGAGTACCTCTCAACCATTTCAAAACTTAATAGTTGAGTTAAGCTTCTATTGCAACTCCAACACATGTATTTAACTAAAAAAAGCAATTCCAGTATTTTCAGACAAGCCTATGATAGCAATACATAATCCTTAGAATTTTAACACTGATATTGCTTTAGGACTTTTTATGGCAACATAAAACTTTAAGGTCACACAGATGGATTCCAAAAATTCTGTCAGCAGCTGAATTACAGACGAGTTCTGCTCAGTGTCTGGTTTTCTTTAGAAGACATTTGTAGGTGGAATCTGCAGCTTGATTCTTGTTAAATATTTTACCGATGGATTAGAACTGTGAAAGTGCTTTAATACCTTTCTTTCACAAAGCGGTGTGGAAATAATGTCTTTGTTTCCTGAAATAACTTCTCACGCTTGCAATTGGTTTCAAAATTGGGAGCTTTCAGGTCACGAAAGTTGAAAGATAAATTGTGCTGCCCAACTGACTGGTGGGACATGCATGCTAATCTGATTTTTATAACACAGCGACGTAATGAAAACTTTCTGGAGTAGGAAAGACACTGTTGTTCACTGGATGGCTTTAGGTTAGCTGGGGCTACTCTTCATGATATTTATTACTCAACCGTCTTCTAATGAAAATTCTATTTAACTTCTGCCATTGCTCATACACCTGATTCATAAGCCTAAATGATTTTATGCTCCCATTTTACCTATTAAAAGGTCCAGCTGACAATATAGTACCTTTGTTCATGTTAAGAGTACAATTTTTTATTAAATACTCAGATATTACAGCAGGATCTTAGTTTAAGGCATGGCATCTTCACAAGAAATTTGAGGGCAGTTAGCAATATTTTATTGTATTTTAGTATTACTGATTTTCTGTTCTCAGAGGTACTTGTAAAAGATTTTTTAAATCTAACATGTACAGTCCAAGCTTCTCTCCAGCTGCCCTTTTTTTTTTTTTATTCTGTCAGTGTTAATGTAGGTTTAAGTTTCTCCTTGCTCATTAGTACTTGGCTACTATAGATTTTTTTTCATTTTAACTAACTTCTCCATTCAGTACTACTTTCAATATCTTTCTAGATACTTAATATATGGAATGTATATTGATTTTTGGCAGGTCATTTTCTTTCCTATCTTTTTTTATGTAGGGACATTAATGTATAAAATACTAAATTCTTTAATGCTAGTCAGTGAAGCCAAGTCCATAAATTTTGAGCAGTGGGAAAGCACAGGGGCAATTCAAAAGAATTATAAGAGAACCAAAAACTTGAGATAATTATATATTTCTATACTGCTTATATTTTTAGTATTCAGAATTAACAATATAAGGTACTTTTACGTAATTTTCTGTTACTAGAGAAATGTAGCTGCTTCTACCAGCTGATTCACAGGGAGTGGAAGCGTTGGCATTGGCAGTGCAGGGAGGTGTCTGCTGTCTGGGTCTTAGCTGACTTAGAGCTGCAGACAAATGCTTTCTTTGCTGACTGTGGACTTCTCCTGAAGGAAGTTGCTTAACTGACAACAAGTGTTACATTGCTGCCACATAAAAAACCCAAAAACAAAGTTCCAAAATAAATAAATCTAATGGCAGTGTATTTCTCAATAATTATTTATTGAGGCGAATTCCCACATTACCAGCAGTATTTCAGCAACCGTCTACCAGTTATGCTTCCTTTTTTTAAAAACAGTGACAAAATCCCCAAATTTTGATTCACTTAAAACAGAATTATTTATGCCTATTCTTTCCCTCAAATCAAAGATTTCTCACAGCTTTTGTTTACATGGGTGTGGTAAGACTAGTGAAGTGAGAATGTTGATTCTCAGTGCAGAACTTTAATGGCTCATTTGGTGTTATTTCATGACTAGAACTTCTTGATTTTCTACAAAGTTATGAAGTTAGCAAAATCCCAGTTGGGCAACGGCAATGCAGGAAAAAACTAGACTTTTTTTCATAGTAACAGAGGATTCCAAATCAAGTCACCTCTTTACTTCATGCTCATGTCTGCATGCCTGCAGGCAGCACAATGTGAATTACTGATTTCAGTGTGCACATTTCATTCAGAATTTTAATTACTATGCCCCAAATTTGCAATTTCACATTTAACTGATGCTACTTAACCAGTAATATAGACTAAGAAATGAACAGCAGTCATTTAACAGAGGTCTCCTTGAGCTTCGTTCTACTTACTTATTCTTCCTGTAATTATAACATTTCCAAATCTTGTATTTAGACTTTTCCCTGCAAAACACTCCAGGCAAAATAGATGCAGTGATGACCTGTTTACCTGACAAAGATCTTAGTTTGCTTCATCATATGATGAAAATTTATTTAACTTCTGTATTTACTTTTATTTAGAACTACAGGATTTTGAAGAATGTACTGTCCATAAGGGTTTGGAAGAGGTATCTTCTTCACTGTCAGACATGTATTTGCCTGAATATCCAAGTAAAGTGGGATGCCCGAAGAAAAAGGCTATTCCAGTTAATTTAAGATTGCAAACCCTGCCTGTTGCATACTGTTTGGTACTGAATTTTGCCTAAAGGTAACATGTTTTGGTGTTACACTAGAATGCCTTTTTATGTCAGTTTCTTCCAATGTACTGTTTATTAGAATATATTTTAATTAGACTAAATATAGCATTTTCCTCTTATGGTACCTTGGAAACTCCACATTCAGATGTATTTGCTCCAGGGCATTGCAGGTTTCACTGGTAGCTGCTTTCATAGACCCATAAACCATAACACTGAATACAGCAGCACAAATTGCATTAGTTTGCCATGAATTGTTTAAATATTCTTGCTGGTAAGATAATGATGCCTTATAAAAGCCGTCTCATATGTTGACTTTATTGGAATTCAGTCATTTCCTCAGCGTATCCTTTTCAAGAACTGCATGGGATATCTACAGGGCTATCATTGAATACTGAAGGAATAAAAAGCTAGATTTTTATTATTTTTTTTGTCTTCTTGAGTCATGTCAGGGTTGAGGAAATGCTCTGTATAACAGTCAAGAGAGTGTTTAGCTCATGATGGAAATCAACAGAGTAACTGCTATCATTTCTACAGCTATCCCTTTGAAAGTCTCATCTGCATTTTAAGTCTGATACAATCATCTTTGTGTCTTGGAAGTCAAAGCACAGAAAAGCTCGCTGCAAGTCACTCCTCAACAAAAGCGCTGATCTTGTCTGATTGCTTATCATTTACTGTAGAAAACTCTTCTTCCCAAACTGCCAAGTATCACAAATAGTTGTATGCTGTGAGGCAAATTGCCTCTAAATTTTCATGCCACAGATTGATTTTTGGATAGAACTTCAGGTTTGCTTTAGATCATCCATATTCTCATCAGGAAGCCCCTATGCATCCATATGATGTTTGTTTTTATTGGTTTTGTGAGCATCAAAAAAAACCCAAACCCAAAGAAACAAGCCACAAAAACGCCTCTGAAGGGATCCTCAAAAACCACACCAGCTCTATTGTTAGGCAGAGGAAGGCAACACGTCTGCCTAAGACAGGATTGTGGACCTGTGATTTAGTCTTAATGAGTCTTAGTGCTACTGGCCCTAGTCTCTTGCATGTAATGATCTTCAGGTTGCTGCTAGGGTCTTAGTCTATATTATAGCAATTTATACTTTTTCTGCATGCACTGGGTGAGGGATGAAAATTCCCATACCCCTAAGGCTCACTGGAGGCCTTGATTATGGCCCTTGATGGGACCAGACACTTTTGAGTGGTGCCCAGTGGCCGGACAAGGTGCAACGGGCACAAACTGGAACACAGAAAGTTCCACCTGAACATGACATAAAAATTCTTTACAGTGAGGGTGGTGGAACACTGAAGCAGGCTGTCAAGGGGAGGCGTAGAGTCTCTTTCTCTGCAGATACTCAGATCCTACCTGGATGTGTTCCTGGGCAACCTGCTGTAGGTGAACTTGCTTTAGCAGGTGGATCGAACTGGATGAGCTCTAGAGGTCCCTTCCGACCCCAATTGTGTGATTCTGTGCAATGGGTCACCACATGACTAATTCAACCCATGAAGTAATAACCTTTTAATTTTTCTAGTTGGATAATTTGTCATCATCTGATTATTTCTGTGGAACTGTGACACATAAAAAGCAAAAAGTAGTAAAAGCTATCATTTAGACTAGTTTGAGAAGGTTACCATCTTGTCAGGTAGACTATTATAATCACATACAGCTGCTTGAATATCATTCTAAATGATATTCTGAAAATGTGGTTTCAGAAATACTCTTTCTCATTCCTTTTAATCTTTTTAGCCTGTAAATAGATTATAAATGGAACTGCAAAAGCAGAATGCAGCAGCTTAAACACACTTAGCAGAACTGGTGAATCCTTCCTGTGGAAGGATTAAAGGCTGTTACATCAGTATTTGTAGAATCATATCCTATTTTTTCCCAGTTCATAACTCAGCTGGAAGCTGAAATTTAACTTGATTTCCAACAACTAGATCAACATTTGAATAGAAGTCTGACTTATATAGAGATAAAATAATTATATTTAATAAACATGTGTTTTATGAGATGTTGGATACTCTACAGGTTAGAATAGAAACAAACTCTTAAGAGAATAACAACAGTATTGCATGCTAATGGCCATGATCAACAACCTCACATCTGGACCTCTGTCATTGCTCTAATTCAGAGAAAAAGTAAACCCAAAATTAAGTAGAGCTTTTTAGAAGCTTTTATTATTTTAGTTAATCTTTGCCCCTCTCTTACTGAGTAGATTTTTTTTCTTGTTTGCAATTTAAGTGTTTAACAGTTTAAAATACTTCACTGGTGAAGTATACACATAACAAGTAAATATAAAAATAATTCCCCATGTAAAATCTTTGTAATGAAGTATCAATATTGCATCACATTCTACTTAAAAAAAAAAAATTCCCAAACCAGGGAATGCAAATTCTCTCTCTATTGTCTGTAAGAATAGAAGCAACAGAAGTAAAAGAAGAAAGGCTATATAGCCTACAGTCTAGCTGAGAACAAAGATCTGTTTAGACCCCAAGCAGTGGCCAACAGCAGGTATGCGGGGAAATATTTTTGCTAGTAACTTAGTTTACTGTGGTATGCTACCATCTTCTAGCCACATCTTCAGAGGAATGTCTCTGTTTCACAGTGCTGGTATATTTGTTTGGCATGTTTATAACTCCTATTGCCTTAGCTTTTACTGAATCCAGAAGCAATTAATTTGTTTGTTAAACTATGTGTGGTATTAAGAGCTATGTGCTAGTGAAGAATTACTTCTTTCTTGTTTTGAACTCATCAGTTGCTAGTTTTGTTTGATGTCCTCTACTTCTTGTATTCAAAAGATGGTGAAATATAACCCTGTGTTCACTGTTTCCGTGCCACTCATGAATTTTTGAGGCCATTCTAAAAATCTACTGGTCTTTTTGCTTACCAAAAAAAAAGCCCATGTCAATTTAGCCATATAGAAAACATTCCACGTGTTTTTACTTTGCTATACTACTACTTTTACTCTCTTGCTATCCTACTTTTACTACATGAATGACCTGTTATAGTATGAAGGATTCAAAAACATGTAATATATTTCTATGCTGAAGCAATGACGTTTTCAGTTTTGTTCTTTATTCATTTGCCAAGAATAATGTTCAATTGTTTTGTGAACTGAGCTGATGCTTTTGTAAAATTGTCTGTCATACTTCCAGCTATGTGTTTCTAAGTGGTAGCAGCTTGGCCAGAGCCCAACAATGTAGATGCATATTGAGATTTATTTTTTCCATTGTGCATTGTTTTTAGTCTGAATGTCATACTTTTATCTGCTGTTTTATAAAAAATTTATATAAGTGTTTATGACTTTCCACATGCCACAGTTCAATAGACGCTAGCAGGCTTATATCATCTTACTCCTTCTTAAAAAAAAAATATAAAAAAATGCTCTTTGCCAGTTTTTCTATGTTCCCTGCAGATTTTCATCTTGTGAATAAAAGGGCTTAATTATTTCTATAATGGAAGGATTAGTGTTCCCATGAACAGATTCTTTCTGTTTAAAAATCATTGTAGGTATAATAAAATGCAAGTGGTTCATGACCAATGCAGCTGCTTCACAAATTACTGGAGTTAAAAAGCAAAACAAAAGTACCCTCAAACAATACTAAAAAAAAAAAAAACCAAAAAAACCCACCAAAACCCACCAAAAAAAATCGAGATAAAAGAAATCCTTAAAAGGAGAGGATTAAAACTAAAACTAAACTAAACTGTTACCATTAATAGATAGTAGCATTCGGGTCAAGACCACAGAGAATAAATTAGTTGAGAAAAGTAAAACAATAGGTGACACCTAAGCAACTTTAAATGTTTTTATGGTTTTTCACTATAACCTTGCAAGAGAGGTTTAAGGCTGTTACATAACAGTCACCAAGAGATTTTCTCTACTGCAGTTATATATACATCATATTTTATTATGTATTGGCAAATGAACTCACGTTTCTATGTTCTGATTTACATCAGTTTAACACCTCTGAATGTTGGGTTAGTGTCTAGTTCATGAACAGAAAGATACGTGCCCCATGAATGTGTCATCAAATCAGGGCATCTTATTATCTATTTCTCATAATAGGTTTATGTTCATTTTAAACAGAAAGCATTGTAGATTCAATTCAGTGCAGAGAAGGAGTCTCCCAAATCTCCATTCTGGAGTGGAGTTCCATCAGACAGAGGGACTTCCTTGTCTGTCTCTTCCTGTCTGACAATAAGGCTTCACCCTCTAAAAGCCACAACAACAACCTAACAAGACATAGCATTTAGTGTGGGGACTGCAAAGGTTTGCTTTGTTTTCTTCATTTTTTTCTTTTTTTAAAAAAATCCTTTCCTGCCAATGTGGGAATTTGCTTTATGACCATGAGACTTTCACAGCTTGGAACTACTCTCATGTTTTTTGGGGACTTCATGAGTTCCCAGAGCAATTTAAACTGGGTCTGGTAAGAGGAGACCTTTTAAAGTTCTCTTCTGTTTTCTTACCTTTTAGGAAGTAACATCAAACTCTCCTTTAAAAATAAGTCTACATTTCTGATTTGATGCAATACTGCAGCCCAAGGGTTAGCCTAGAAAAGCTCCTGTAAATCACTCAAAGCAGAGTGATAACACCACTTTATTTAAGGTCTGTCTTTATATCATATATGTTTGTAAAACAGAATTAGGTGTCTGACTGAGTGCTAGCATTCTAGTCTAGTTTTGATAACTCTTTTCTGTGACTTGCTGTAGTCTTTGATCAGTTTTCATTGCTATTCAGCAAACAACTTCGTGTTTACTTATCTATTTGATTTTTTTTTTATAGAAGTACTTACAATTAAAATAAATCCAGCATGTTGCAACAGTAGACTATCTTGCCATTGTGCTAACGGTACTGTAAAACGCTGAATTTTGGCTGACATGTGAAACTATAAAACTATACTTAAGGGGATGTTTTATGTTATATCTAATCCAATTTAACTAAGTGATAGTGAAAGATACAGTCCTATCGCTGATTCCTCTTGTGCCTCTGTTTCCTCCTTTACATTATATTTAGCATTATATCTAACAGCCATCTCCCCGAATACTAGTTTTCCATCAAATTAGTGAACTGAACTGGCTCAACCTTTACTACTGAATTCAATGCACTACAGCCATCAGGGGAAAAAACAAAGTGCATCTTTCAGTGAAAGTTTCCAGTTACTTTAATTTATACACACTGTGCAATCATGCTCTAAATTAGTAGATTGCTACGAGGCTTCTGACTTCTGCTTAGTGTATGTTTTGGACTATTTTATTTCACAGGTGGAATGCAATTATAATATCTCAGCTAAGTCTTTGTTATTGACACTTTTAACCTTTCTTGAAACCTTGGTAGCATACTGCCTTTTTGTAAAGTATTACTGCTGGCATTAGAAGCAATTCCTGATTTATTATTATGTGTCAGTTTAATTAACATGCTGTTTCACTCCCTTTTCCAGATAGTTAATGAAGATGTTAAATAAACAGGACCAAACAGAGATCCCTGCAGAGCTCCACCACACACCTCCCACTAACTTGATACATTGCCATTTTTCATTACCTTTTATTTGCACTCAGCCAGCCATTTTTAAATCCAAGCGACAGTACTCCATGTCCAAGCCAATTTGAATTAATTTTGCAAGTAAAGATTTTGTAAGACACTACATCAAGTGTTTTACTCAGACCAGATATATTACACATGCTTTCATCCACTAATTTTCTAAAGCTATCAGAAAAAGCAATCAAGCTTTGAAGATTACTAGTGCACCCGGCCAGCTTTTTGCTGGTCTATTCACTTACAAAACCAATCCTGGTGTTATTAAAGAACAGCCACTCCTTTAGCTGATGACTGATTTAAAGCAATGCATCTTTGTAATCCATTACCTTCCCTAAATAACATGCAGCCCCAATTATTCCCCCTAACTTTTAGTTTAGGGCTACATGGCATGTGGCTTTAAATTTTGTTTGACAGACAGATCTTTTGCTGTAAAAGAATCCATTATTTTGGTAGCTTAGCTTATGTTTATTTTGCTTATTTCCAACTATTAGCTTGTAACAGTAGTTCTTCCTTATTCCCAGTATGAAAGCAAGTAGGTCCTGCAGCACCTCTTTAATTATATCAGTGAAGGAATTAAAGACTGGCAGTAGGGCTAAGAAATACAGTATAGCAGGACTAATTCTCACCAAATCAATTTTTTTTCTTTTCCTAGAAAGAGGAACATGCCAGTCAAAATAAACTTTCTCTCCCTATTTAATATATTCCTTCCACCTGTGTTTTATTGCTTACTTGTGTTATAAATTTTTGTATAACACTTAAGATTCTAGCCACTTGGACTTCTTTCTCTTTTGGCACGTCCATTCCTTATTCTTATGCCTCCCTAAATCTAGTCCCATTCATTTAATATCCCTGCCCTTCGTAACGACCTCTTGTTGTGGTAGAGATGTATTGTATCTGTTTGCCAGATATGGTCTGGGGCACAGAGAAACCTGGTGATATATTTCATGTTGAATATAGACTCTTTAGTAAAAGTGAGAAGGTTTCAGGTTCACTGATGTTTTTTGCTCCTAAAGCCTAGCCAATATACTGACTATTAAGCTCTTCTTTTATAGATGCCTTTACTAAAAGAGTCCCTTGCTCTTGCTAGCATCATTTTAATCCAGTTCCTGGTGATTTCCTTACCTCAGGCTCAGTTCTGCCTCTAGTTTATTTGTGGTGTTTTCATTGGAGTGACTGCACAAAGTTTACTACTACGTTTCTCAAATATTTTTCATACTGTAGGTCAGCTTATTCAGGATAAAACTTTCAAACAGAAATGTCACATTTAAACCAATGTTGATTTTTATTTTTTTTTTAGTAAATTTTATGAGTTTAAGTCATTGGGATCCTACAAGAGGTGTATTGTTTATTATACTTTTTTCTTTATTTACTTAATTTCATTTATCAAAATCAGTAGTAACTTGAATTTGCCTTTCACTTCATGGTGAAATTATCACATCAGAATACTCAATGTTTAACTTCTTTGCATGTGTTCATGCCTGCATGGAGGCTGAAAACACATTGATTTTCTTCACAAAGATAAGAGAAACAAAGGTCATAGCTCTGCAAAAGTCTAATTTCAGCAAGATTAGTACATAAACTACAGCATAGCTCACTTAAGGAGGATAAAACCTGCAGGTAGGGAAACAAATGTAGCATTGTTGGTTTTGATTTCCCAGTGGAAAGGGTATAAAATAATTTAAAATGTCTTTTAAAAAAAACTCTAATTAAGACGTAAGCAGAATGTATAATCCTGTTTTGTGCTGCAGACAAGGAAAGCAGGCCTTGTTTTTCTCTATTCTGCCTTTTCAAAATATCCTGCGTTAGATGTTTCCATGCATATTGTGGAAGGCTGGGCACACATTTTGGGCTCTTGCCTTGATATTTAAATGAGGTTGCATTTGTGGGAAGATGCTGTTTCACAGCAACACTTCTGCGGTGATGCTTTCATGGCTGTGCAGCGAGACTGTCAGAAAAAGAGCAGAGCTTTGTTTTAATCAGTGTCTATAATCCTTGAAACCAAAGAAATTGCTGATTAACTCAATATGATAAGAAATGGCTGGTGTCTACAGCAAATTGCCTGGAGTTAAAAGTCTCTTCTTTCCACTGAATGACCTTCTGGAGTCACATGGTCAAGTGTTTATTCCCTTTTTCCCCCCTTCAAGCTCAGACTGAGGGCACAAATCTTTGAATTGCCACAGGAAGGTGAGGACTTTCCTCTGATATCCATCCAGCTGCCCTGTAGAAGAGGAGCTTGCTGCCAGCCAGGGCTGTGCCTCTGAGCTGCAAGGAAAGGAGGAAAGTGTCGCCCAGCAGTTTTTGTGTCACAACAGCATGTGTCTGTACCGATAAAAAGCAGCTTGTGAGGCTGAAAGCCCCTTTGATATGCCCGTGCTGGGTGTTGCTTGGTGATATGGCATTTGCAGATGGTGGGAGTGTCAATCTGCTTGAGGGAAGGAAGGTTCTGCAGAGGGACCTGGGCAGGCTGGATCCATGGGCCCAGGGGACTTATACGAGGTTCAACAAGGCTAAGTGCCGGGTCCTGCATGTGGGGGACAACAACCCCATGTGGTGCTACAGGCTTGGAAGAGCAACTGGAAAACTGCCAGGGAGAAAAGGACCTGGGGCTGCTGGTTGACAGCTGATTGAACGCGTGCCAGGTGGCCAAGAAGGCCAACAGCATCCTGGGTTGTATCAGAAATGGTGCGGCCAGCAGGAGCAGGGAAGTGATTGTCTGCCTGTACCTAGCACTGGTGAGGCTGCACCTTGAATCCTGTGTTCAGCTTTGGGCCCCTCAGTACAAGAAACACATTGAGGTGCTGGAGTGTGTCCAGAAGAAGGGCAAGGGAGCTGGGGAGGGGGCTTAAGCACAAGTGCTATAAGGATTGGCTGAGGGAGCTGGATTTCTTTCGTCTGGAGAAAGAGGCTGAGGGGAGACCTCATCACTCTCTACAGCTCCCTGAAAGGAGGTTCTAGCGACAGGGGTGCTGGTCTGTTCTCCCAAAAGACTAGCAATAGAATGAGAGAAAATGCCTTCAAGCAATAGAATGAGAAGAAATGCCCTGGGCACTGGCAGAGGCTGCCCAGGGAGATGGTTGAGTCACCTTCCCAGAGGTGTTTAAGGGATGGGTGGACAAGGTGCTGAGGGGCATGGTCTAGTGTTTGATAGGAATGGTTGGACTCGATGATCCGGTGGGTCTCTTCCAACCTGGTTATTCTATGATTCTAAGTTGTGCCAAGTTCTGATTGGATAGTAGGAAAAATTCCTTTACTGAAACAGTGGTGAAGCATTGAAACAGGCTGCCCAGGGAAGTGGTGGAGTCACCATCCCTGGAGGTGTTAAAAAAGCATAGATATGTGGTATTTCAGGACATGGTTTAACAGGCACAGTGGTGTTGGACTTGATAATCTTGGAGGTCTTTTCCAACCTTAATGATCTCATGATCGTTGAGGTATGCTTGTGTGGAGTCTGTCTAAAGCACACCCGAGTCAGGTGTTAACAATTTACAGGTGTTTTAAAAATTTAAGCTACAGTCTTTTTGTGTGTAAGCTTCACAATTCACAAGCCAGAGAAAGTAACTTCTTCTCACACATGTTTATTAAAAATATGTAATGCATATTACTGAATCAGAATCAAGCCTGATATAAGCCTAGGCTGTACCCATCTTATTGGAGATTGCTTACTGTTGTTTTCTTGTAATAGGAACACAGGAACTTGACTGGGTTTTCCCTATGTTTTAGAAATGAAATGTTGAATTAATGAGATTCTTCCTCCCCTCTGATTTCCAAAGGCAAAGAAAAAACAGTATTACTGTTGGCAAGAATTTCCTATAGTACTAGAATAAGTTGTTGCTATGTTAGCTTTACTGTTTTTTTTATACTTCATTTTATTTTTAACAAAACTGGTTGCTTATCCAAAATCTTTTTGTAACTTTTAGACTATAATCTATTTCTGATGTCTTTATGAAAGACAAGCTCTGTCGTTACGTTCCCAAAGGGATGTACCAGTAAACCTGAAGTCTGGGGAATAAAACTGGAAGATTACTGTTTCTTGTCATATATTTCTGTTTTATGGCTTTGAGTACACTGGAATGGCTTAGTGGAGAGAAAAAAGCTGGCAATGAAGGGAAGTAACTATTAATGCCCTATCAGAGCTTGATGGAGCTTGATATAATTAAAATACTTGTGATATCTTCAGCAATTGTAATTCCAATTATTTGCTAGCTAAAGGCATCTTGCACTGCTCCAAGTTAGGGAATCATGTAAATAGCCTAATTAATATAATTTGCCTTATGCTCTACTAAGAAAACAAAACCAAACATGTCATTTAAAAAAAATAAATAAAATAGTATAAACTAAATAATATAAATATTCAGTCCATTTGTAGAGCAAACACTACATATTACAAGGCATTCTCAGCATTTCTAAGTAATTCAGCATAATTTAATGAAATTATGATGGCTTGCTTTAGCTTTACAACTGCATGACAATAAAAGGAAAGCGTTCCTTTGTGTGGATTAGAGCTAGTTCTTTTACAAAATAGTGTGTAACAACATGTACAGCAGGGGGCCAGAAGATATAAAGAAGGTTTCATCATCTTGTATCTGCAGTCCTTTAATATCAAGAGACTTCTGCAAAACTTAAAATAAGTCTTTGAAATATTCCGTGCTGTGGTGGTAGAAAGGTACAATAAATAATGCTTCTCTTTTTCCTCATGTGGAATGAAGAGATAAAGCTATTTATAAAACTGTAAAGGCTTACGAATCATTCTAACAGGTTGTCATATGTTAATGTCAGTGAGAATTTAATCACCCAAGGTAAAAAATCTATATATTTTTCTCCAATCCTATCTTGTTTTCATAACTCTCTCTATTGACAGATTCTCTCATGATGATAAATTAAAGGAATGCCCAAGACCACAAAATGTAAAACCAGCAAAAATACAAGGGCTGAAGCAGTAGATTGTTTTTAAACAGTGTGGCATTTTCATTTTTTTGTTGTTGTACGTTTACAGGATCTAATGAGGAGTCGTTGTGCTCAGTACTGCACACCTGCTTAACAGGACAATAAAGACATAACGAATAGATGGACTGTGAGGATTCAGATTTATATAACAATAGCAACCTTTTTTTTTTTTTCAGTGTTGTTGATTCAGGAATGAAAACCTAGCTTAGGAGCAAAACAGTTATATTACTAAAAAATGTTACAATAGCTGCTTACCTAAAAGGCTGTTCAATGTCAATTTTAATCTGTGGGCTAGAATTTAGAATTGGAGTAAACTGAATTCTTTGGCTCTTGGCTACTTTCACACCTATTAAAACGAGACACTTCCATGGGCTTTCCAATTGATCCCATAGTGAATTAGACTTCTGTACATGTCTGAACCAAAGAGGAGTTTTAGAGGAAAATAAAAATATGCAATATTTTTGGGGTAACTTTATAATTTTCTGTGCATCTCTCAGTAAATCCAGTATTGATCAGACTTTTGTCTAGACATGGACAGCCATACAGCATTATTTAGTGGCATCTACCCTGAATTCAAATCTAAGTGTGGAAGGCTTATGCTATGCTTCCCATGCTTTATTTTGTTATGAGAACTGTTAGAAAAAAAAAATCTTAAAAATCATCCTCTTCTCTCCTTCAAAATACTTTCATGCTACCTGTTGAACTGATAGCTCTGGTTGTGTTCTTTATAGTGCAAGAGCCATACAAAAATTGAAATGTAACATTTGACTTTCTTTAATTCCTTTGATTCTGTAAAGCCCTTGCTTGAATCAAGGCTAGCATTGTCAGACACATTGTCATTGCAGAAATCTTGTGTCCTGATTCATGAAAGAGCGTGATGGATCCCTAGATCTGCCTGTCATCCAAGGAGCAAAGTTCTGTGTTCCACCTCATAGTCCAGTGGTGTGGGAAGCTGTAAGTGTTAACATTTCCTCTCTGTTCCTAGACAGGAACAGAGCGGGACAGGACAAGAGGGAATGGCCTCAAGCTCCGCCAGAGGAGATTTAGGCTGGGCATTAGGAAAAAATTCTTCACAGAAAGGGTCATTGGGCACTGGCAGAGGCTGCCCAGGGAGGTGGTTGAGTCACCTTCCCTGGAGGTGTTTAAGGCCCGGGTGGACGAGGTGCTGGGGGACATGGTTTAGTGTTTGATAGGAATGGTTGGACTCGATGATCCGGTGGGTCTCTTCAACCTGGTGATTCTATGATTCTATTCTATGATTCTATGTGGCCCGCGGCACTTGAAGGGGTGGGAAGAATAAAAAATTATTTTATGCATAAACTAGGTGTTTGATCTAGAAGCCTTTCACTTGTGCTAAGTACATTCATATCTCTTTGGGTTTTCAGATATGATCTCCATTTCTGCCTCTAAGTTTCACGATGTAAGGGTTATTTCCAGGCTTAGATTTTTAAATAAGGTATTTTACATATTCGAAATGCAAAACTTGCTTTATATTACTTGACTCCCTGATGAAAGGTTAGTTGCCTAATCGAATGGGCTGGGTGGCTATGGTACAGTGCAGAGTGTTAGGGCTGTAATAGGAAATCAAATAGTTCATTTCACAGCCATCAAATACATGCTGAGCTGCCTGACTGGTTTATGCTGCTTTATCTTTCAGGACATAAAACCTATTCTTACTTTATGAAAACAGTACTTCGTGTTAGATAATCATTTCATTTACATATAAAGGTTACACTTAATAAAAATATATGAACCAAAATCGCAACAAAGATACAACATCATAAAACACCTTTTTCAAAGTGTGCTGTTTTTTTCCCTTGAAAGGCTTCATTGCTTTTAAGACAGGAGATATTGCTTCAGAACTAAAGATTTAAAGCTTTTTTCTTTTGCCTGTAGTAAAAGTAATAAAGCTTTTTATTGTACAAAGACTGTAAATATATTTAGCAATAATTTCAACAGCTGGAAATGTCTAGATGTCTGTAGTGGAAATACAAGGGTCATATTTACCTAGGCTTGGTCTAGAAATTTCTATAAACTTTTTCTTTCCACCTAACCAGCACTGAACAGTTATTGTTTGTTACCTTGTAAACACTGAAAGACAATCTCATGGAAGAAATGACTCCATGCAGAAATAAGATACTGCTATGACAAGTTTGTTGTGATTATTTTCTGTTGTTATCATTTGTTATGATTGCTTACTGCAAATAGGGATCATTCCTACCATCTGGAGCCTGGCACCTAAACCCCTGGGAGTTCCTCCAAGGTTTCGGAGCAATATAGTTTGATGATAAAAGAACTTTAGTACCCTAGAATAACCTGCCACAAGAAACTTGCTGTCTTAAAATTGTGGATGCTGTCTAGGGAATCCATGGCAAGAAAAATGGAAAAGAAAGTTGATGATACTACTTGAAGACTTGACTGGGAAGAGCTTTGAAGGGCTTTGTGAATAGGCCAAATATCTTCCTATAGCTTTGTAAGTTCCACTTTGTGAGTGGAATGATCTTTATTATAGTATTTGTATTCTAAATGTATGAAACACTTTGGGTTGGTAGAGGACCAGATTTAGGATATAGATAAAGTTAATGCCCTTTAGAAACAGAGAAAGTTGAGAAACAAATTTATATTTATTTTCGTTCCTTCTAATAACTCATTGGCTTTCTCAGTAAATACCTCAACATTGTCAGTGTTTTGTCCCCAAATCAACATTAATATATTGTCATTGTTTCAGTTTTACATTATGCTCTCGTTGACCTAAGAATCCAAGCATACTTTCAACTCCTAATCCTTGCTGTGCTCTGAAGAACTTGTCCATAGAGAAAAAGGTGCTCGGTAAGCAGTGGGGGAGCGTGTACTTTAACTCCCATTTTCAAATAATTATAATTCTTCTGCATTTGTATGATGTGGATTATGAGTAAATCATGAAATAAGAAGTCAAGCCCAGATACTCATTGCTTATGAGGAAAACCATAATCAGTAGTAAATATTTGATGAGTACTCAGAATGTCTGCTGAAATTACATAGTGGCATGGATTTGGACAATAAATACTTTTACAGCTTATAGGAGAAGAAGAAAAAAAGTGCAAAATATTAGCAATATTTGAATGTTTTTCTATCCTGGTCTTTCAGACAGTTATATTTGTAAGTTTGATGGAATTGTCAATTGTAGGAAAGGTAGCTCCTTCTGGAATTTCTGTTGAAAAAAGGCTCATATTTCATAACAAATTATTTTTTTTTCCTTTCCTTTATGATATTAGTACTTACCATGGGATTCATGTAAAGTTTAGTCAGACTGGCTAAGTGCGTTGGCACCTCTGTTTCTGCAATGTTGTTAATAGCCGTTTGAAGTTCAGCTGCTATCATTTGAGGAGAAAATAAACTTAGGACTACTACATAAATTATAAAAGGAGTTCCCAGTGAATAAATGTCAGGTTATTTCCTAAGGCTGAAAGCTCATAAAGAAGAGGGAGACTTCTTTCTGATGGGTGAAAAAAAAGAACAAAAAAGAAAGGATCTGTAAAATAATGCATAACTGTAATTTTTTTTGAACAGTAGTTAAGCGTTAGAAATTGTTATTAAAACAGATTTGAGTAAATTCTAGCTGTTACATCTGCTATCAGTGCTAATTTTTTTGATGGGGATAGCAAGCATTGTATACTGTTCATTTCTAAACTATTTAACAGTATATTTCAGTGGGAAGTAGAAGAGGACTTTAAAAAGTAGGTATGAGTAGTAGTTAGATATGTCAACTAATTTCCTGTAAACAAGAATGAAAATTTTGTATTTCTGTGAAATCAAATCAAACTATCTCAGCAGCTGACAAAGTCACTTTATTTGCCACTGAAAGGCAGCTGTTCCAAAGCCACTAGAATGGCAGGTGATCTTTGTTACACAAATTATCAAATATGAAAAGGTGTTACCAATTTATATTTTAAACCTGTGATTTCGGTTACTGGACATGGTTGTAAGAGATGTAAGCACTTGACAAAACCATTTTTCTGGTATAGTTTGGGATCAGCAACAGAATTTAGGTTTTGTAAAGCCATTACACATTCAGCTGGTAGAAATTGACAGTGATATTATTTCAATTAGATCTGTTTTATAAAGATTATATGCTTCTGAGTGTGAAGTCTAATGGTAAGTTTAATTTCCACCTGGCTTGTCTTAAAGTAATGCAGTGTCTTATACAATAACATGATTTATGTCTCCCTTTTGGGTAACATGAAGCATAAAGATATTTCTTCCAACAAAAATATGCCTTTTATACATCCTTACTGAATATTGGTATTCTGAGTTCTTACAGTGAAAGACAGCAAAATAACAAAAGGAACTACAAAAGTATTTGCAAAGGAAGACTTGTTTTTACAAGCAAAGACAGCTTAGCAGTACGTTGTAATAGAGCAGAGTCAGAAGAGCTTAGGTTAAGCCTGTTGCAGAGCAAAAACTGCTAAAGTATGTTAGTGTACAAGTAGAACCCACCTCACCAGAGAGAACCAAGGGATAAATGCAGCAGGTTTTTAAAAAAGGCAAAAAATTCCTACTCCCCCTTGTAAGAAGTTCAGTATAATGGGGCTTTGCAAGTAAATATCACAACTTAGATGCAGACTAACTATGAAAGAAGCGTGACTTTGTACTTCCTTTAGTGCTTTTAATTCTTCCTTCATAAACACAAATTAAAGTTAAAAAGTATAGCATTTGGAAAGGAATTAAAGAGAAAGTGGTTAATGCTGTTTGAATTCATATTGCATCAGCATTCTAAATACAGTAAAGCATGACATAAGCATTTGTATATGCTTTTCTTACAGGAGACCTTGCCCTCATCTGTACCGTTATACCACAGACGTACCGCCTGTATAACATAGCTCACAGAACGTGAATAATAAGAACGCAAAAATTTTTCATGTTTGAGCAGAAACAAATCTATCCATTTTGACTTGGAGAATTTCATTCTGGTTTATATCATAGTCAGGAGTGTCACCAGCTCAGGTCTTACAGAAGTTAAAGATCTGCCTGAAATGATAGAGATTTTAGAGGCTGAATATAAATACTATATCACTGCAAGTACATGCTATTAAAGAGGAGAATAATGCTGGATTTCTAGTTAAGAATTAATGGTTTCATATACCACTAACACACGTATTTTATTGGTGATGTTGATATTCACAACAATGGAGCTGAGTGATACATTCATAATGCCTATCTGAGCTGTACTTTCATGTTTATTGAAAGAGTAAGTCTTTTAATGTGGAGATAGTACCTGTCTTCAATTTTGGATTGCATTTAGCAACTTTAGGACAGTCTGATAAGTGCAGAGGAAGTGTTTCAATGTTTGAACTTTATGCTTGTGGTGAAACAAAGTGAAAGTTTGCCCTCTCCCCAGGTAATTAGTTTTTAGTACAGGAAATGTTTTCGGATGATATAAGATCTGCTGAACAAAATATAAAGTACAATGAGAAATGGAATGAATTACAGACAAGTGAAGGAAATGGGGAAAGTTTTAAGAGAAATTATTTTATATTAAATAGTTATTATAACAGTTACTCATTAAAATGGCAGTAATAAAATCATATTTATAGCTGAATAAGGAATCTCAGTGTGATTAAGGTGTGGAAGTAGCTAATTGGACTACTGAAATATTAGGAAATTGAAGTGATGAAAAGTATACAAATGAAAACGAAAGTGCATAAAAATTAATGAGGAGGTTAAAATAGAAAATGGAATAAAGGAAAATAATAAGCTAAGTAATGGATAATGAATAAACACATAGCTGGTAGACAAGTTGATACTAGGGCTATTGGAAAAATGAATGGATATTCATGGCCTCAGAGTTGCTATTTTTGCAAAACCTATGCAAAATACAAAGTCTTTGCATTTTATTTCTGTACAGAATGATGATTTCTCCTTTACATGATTTAACATTCTACAAAGTGTATTTGCTGGCAGTGGGGTAGCAAGGCTTTTACCAGTAAAGCCTGTCGACAGTATGCTGGTGTCCCACACTGCTGAAGGAATCTCTTCCTTGCTCTCAGCTGTTTGTTTGCAGTTTCATGTCTCCCTGTTGTGGTGCCACAAATGTTTTAGTACTTAAGAACTAGTCATATAGTACTAGTTTATATAGTAGCTGATGTTTCATTATGTCTCTGATTTACACCAACAAGGTAATAACATGTATTTACAGTTAACTAACCCTGTAAAGAACTTTGGCCTCTGAGATACCCTAACCTGAAATATAGGCAGAAATGAAAACCAAACCAACCTATTTGTATTAAACCCATTCTTTTATTGTGAACAAGTATATATCTGTATATTTAAATGAAATGTGTCTTACACAGAATAATCTCATTCTTTTGAATAAATGTGGCTAGAAGTGTTAAAACCCCACAGCATATAGTGTTAGACATATGTAGCTCCAGTCATTTCCACTCCTTGAACTTAACATAAAGAAAGCAAGGAATTAGATTTAGGTGGCCACTAGGTTTTTAGTTTTAGAGTACAGAAAGCTGGTTTCTAGCAGATATTACTGCTAGATATTACTGGGAATTGTCCAATGTAAGAGCAACTTGAAGGTGGTCACGTGACTGAATGTAAGCACCATCAAAATTTCTGTGTACTTTCACTATCTACTTACTTTGTTATATTTCAGGTAGTCACAATGTAGTCTATTTTCTTCTGAGTGTGAGAGAAAATTGAGTATTCTCTGATAATACAAATGAAGTCAGAAACCAAACACAAGACTAATGAGGGGAGTGAAGTGAACCACTGAACTAGATGTCTGACTTCCTTTCTTTCTAATTGTGTGGCACTACACTGGAAAGGACATCAAGAGGTCATTTAATGCAGTTCTCTTTACTAAAACAAGATTAACAGATCTATGTTATTTCAGAGATTTTCATCTAGTTTTCTAATAGAGAAACTATGCAGCTATCCCAAGCAATCTTTTAGATTAGCCTGACTATTAGGATGCTTTTTTCCCTTAATATCCAGAATTGAGCTTTCATATTACATTTTAAACCTATTGTTTACTCACTGTGGACATGAAGAAAAAATAATTCCATTCCTCTTTTCAGTCACCTTTTATTTTCCCAATGACTGCTATAATGTTGTCTCAACTTTTAGTCTTTGTCTTTAGGCAAACTACTGCAATTCAGTTGTTCTTTCAGTATGGGTAGCATTGAGTATTCCTAAGTATCCTTGCTCCTAGCAATTGTGCCATTTAAACTATATTCTGTTTAAGAGTTAATCCCTACCTCAAGAAATGTATCATGCTTAAGGATAAACAAATCTTTTTCATACACTATGTAAATTGTTATGGAAGTATTTGTGCTGGACATGGTAGAAACGAAGTTATAAATGGGATCAAGAAAGGATTATATGCAGCTGTTTTGGAAGGTAAGTCCACTGAGGGCAGCTGAAAATAATTCTCCAAATGCAGTCTCTAGCACAGGGGTTCTGAAACTAGGGGTTATACTTGGGATAAAAAGATGAGGAAAAGGTTGTACGTTCTTTGTCCTGTTTCTTATATTCTTTCACAAAGCATCTGCTGCAGGGTATTCCAGTTATGATCTTCTTCCATTTTATTGTTTCATTTTTAAGAAGCTTAGTACACAGTGGTTTGCATACGCATTTTATAAATTTGTTGGTTTATTATTTCTGATAAAACCCATAAAAGGATTATAGGCCTCTTATCTCCCACCAGATTAATTGTGATCTAAAATAGCAAAGGTTAAGAGGCTTGCCATTTCCTTTTTGCTTCTTTTGCAAATGGCTGCCTAAGTATCTCTAAAACATTTATCCTTCATCTTATTCATTAGTTGTTGACCTATACCTTGTAATACAAGCTTCACTCCTTTTTAAGATAGAGGGAAAATGTTATGCAATTATGAAAATAGTTTCAGTCCTTAAAATGTCTAATTATTTTTTGAACTGGCCTTATTTCTTGGCTTCACTTAAATTTTAAGGCAGAGAATTCCAATTTTGAATTATTTAAGGAAAATATATTTCATACTACTTGGTTTTAAGTAGGCTCATTTTGGTTTTATTGATTTCCCTTTTCTCCTTCCTTTTTTTTTTTTTGTTAAGAAATTTGGCTGAGATTGGTCTTTAGGGGAAAGTAAATTGATTCTGTGCAAGCTGGAATATTATTTGTGGGTTGGGGGAAGAGTCAGTTAATTTAATACCAGGGCTAATATCTACCCCTTTTCCAGCTTCTGTTTTCTGACTAATTTTGAAATTTCATAGTGCTGCTTATCTTCACCTGGCTTTCAGTGGTGTGACATGACCATGGAATATTATTTTTCTTTTATCTGCTTTGGAAAAAGATTGTATATTTTGATCTCTAATCTTGTCCTTCCCAGAGTGGGTTACTGCAGTAGTTTTCTCTGTGGGCTGCAGATGGAAAGCAACGGGAAAATTTTCGCTGGAGCAGACTGCCAGCTACGTGATAGTATTTTATGAGGAGCTTATATAGATTATGTATTAATTGCCAATTCACTTTAAAATGACATTAAGTTTGTCTCATGATGTGTTCCTATGAGAATAAGAGAACCTTTGCTAGGGTTTGAATGCACTGGTGGGCATTAGCTGCCCTGACCTGCCCCATTGTGGGCACTGTTTGGTCATGTCTCAGCTCTTTGACTGACTTCCCAGCTTGACTGGCACTCTACCTCATCACCATGAACCTGACAGAGGATCCGGGCTCTTGATTAAACCTGCTGCCATCTCTGCTCTTCATGAGCAAAGTTTCTGTGTGACAGGGCTGTTTGCTGGCTGTGTTATATACAGCAATTGGCTCCCCAGCTTTAGAAAGCAGTCTGTCCTCCTGCACCCTCACAGCCTTTGAGCAATAGGATTAACGAGGTAGGGTACAATTGCCTTACAGGCTTGTGGATTTTTGAGGGCCTGTGGTTCTGCATTTTGTTCCACAATTTGTACTGTCTATTGGCATGAGAGATGCTGTAGTGTTTGTTTTGTTATTCAAAACTTCTCTACAGAGCTGCTTTGAAAAGCAATGGATTTTATCTTGTAGAATGCCGAGGTGTACTCTGTCTCTTATGCATGTGTGAAGGAAGTATTAGTTAAAATGCGTTAATTCAGAACTTAATTGCAAGATATAAAATAAAAGAATAATACAAAAGTTAGACAGTGTCTATCATCCATCCTAATGGCTTAATGAAATTACCAAAAAGGTAATAATACTGAACCAAAGTGAAATAGTACAGCTCTTAGTCTCAAAGTCTGTTGCCCTATTGTCCTGTACACAGTGTCTTCTTCAAGAAATATGTGGACTGATTTAAAAAAAACAGATGAATGAATAGCTTTCCAAACACAGTCCTAAAATGGGAGTCATATTGGATGAGGAAAAGATTCTGAAACAAAAAATATGTTTAAAAAATAGTAGTTAACAAAAAGTGTTTCAGTTGTTTAGAAAACATGGATTGAGTTAAGTCAGTCAAATAAGAAAGGATTAAAATTTTTATAGCTTGTTGCAAGATAATTTTATGTTTTTTGATTACATTCTTAAGCCTCAAAGTCTTCCTGCTCCTATTATGAAATAAACCATGAAGAGTGAGGGATTCTGTAACACTTTTTTCTAATGCCTTTCAGTGACTTAGCTTATAGCATTAGTGAGGGGGAGTAGTTTTTTCTCTGGGATAGAAAGAAAAGTTGAGTGATGGACACACAGGACAGTGGAATGAGAGGAATGATTAAAAATTATCAGCATGATTATGAAGAAACTGCAGAAGCCCAGGGACTGCCTTACAGAAGCTGTCTTCCTTTGTTGCCATTTTGACTCCAATGTAAAACAAAAAATTGCATTTATCTCCAAACTGCTGAGTTTAAATTGAAATTGTGGACTCTTTGGAGCAGGAGCAGATATTCTTTCTTTACAGGTGCTGCTTTTCAAGTCTAATTACAAACCTACCTGTTCTTTACTGGGAATTGCTATTAGAAGGTATGGACTGCAACAGTAGAGATAGGGATGGAATTGTGATAAACTTCTTTTTCAGATCACGGACAAATAAAAGACTAGAAAAATCCATCTAAGTAATGAATTGACTTTTTATGGAAGGTCTAGCCTCTAATATTAAAAAGATATTTGCTAAAAACATCAGAGGGTTCTCTAACAATTTTGTACCCTAGCGAATCAAAAAGTAATTTTGAATCCTCCGTACTATTTGTATTCTCGCATGATTTACAGAATATTGAATCTTAGCAAATATTTTACTTATCCCTGTTTCAACAAAATAATGCCAATAGACAAATACTAATGTCAAAAAGACACAAAGATGAAATACTTCTTACATATGCTTTGCACTATGATTGAAGTATTGGATAAATTGTTGAATACCAAAAGAGAAAACGTCCAGAACGTGGCAGTTAATCAACCAGTGAGAAGGAACTGGTAATTTCAGATGCTGCTGTAGCCAGCAGGAACAGCTGAATTGGGCACAGTTTATAGATGTCAACTTCAACTGCCAACTTCAGTTCATAATTACATGCTAGATTAACAACTGAGTTGTTACAGTTTACATTCCATGTTCCTTGGTTGTCATGATGGAGTAGCACTAAGCTTGAAAAGGGGCAGTGTGGACAGCTGAGGATAATGATGTTTTAGCTGCTTTAGATTAATCTACTTACAAATGAGAGTTAAATTCCTGAATCATAGTTAATTAATATTTTTCAGTGGCCTTGACCTTGACTTTGTTTTATATTGCTGACCTACTATAATTTCAAAAAGGGAATATGAATGTTACTCCTCTACTGAGCAGTGGTGAGCTGGCTCTTGAATTTTATAGTGTCGTTTACTTGTTAATAAATCTTGAAAATCTTCAGTGCAGGTTCATAGAAGTGGCTAAAGAGCACGTAGCTAAAATCCTGCAGTTTATAATCATTCTGTTCTAACACCAGGTCATATTGTTTGCTTGTAGAGGCCTCAAGCTTCACTGAGGTTTGATCCAAATGTTACTGACCACATTAAAAATGAGCGTCTGACAAATACCTGGACATATGGCTCTATTTTTGTGTTGAGGTGCATTGAGATTATATGTTTACAGAAAGCAAAAATAAGAGCTGTGAATGAGTCTGAATCAACAATTGACTGTCTGTTAAATTTGATTTCTTTGGACAGAGGTTGTCTTCCGTGATTTTAATTTATTTATTTTTTTAATTGATTGCTCTCATTGCCTCCTGGAACCAAAATGTCCTAATGTTTTTGTCATAATATAACTTGAGCCTCTATCATAATGAAGATCATTTATTATTCTGCTTTGAGGTACATACATATCAATATATTATGCCTTGTGGAAAAGGTTCTACACAGTAAATATAATGCAGCAAAACAACACAGCTATAAAAGAAATACATATTTTAGAATGAGATGAATTTTTTGCTAAATACTGGACAGTTACTAAGTATCTTTACGAGCCAGATACCATTCCTTGCTTTCCTCAGCAACTTTTGTAATTAACAATGGAGTTAAGTAGTTACAGGCAAGATCTTTGTGCATATATATGATAGTATTCTCATTCACTGCAAAGGAATTTATCAGATTTGCATACTTTTTCTTTAGGAGGACTTTTATTGCCTTTATAAAGTTTTAAAATATCTTGAACACAGCAGCAACTTTTCTCAATCGCTTGTATGTTCATCTCATTTACACTTTACTTGTTAGCTGAAAGTAGCATTGCTGGAGAAAAAAATGGACATCTCAGAATGGGAATGTGTGTGAAGTTGTATCTTCTGTTTTTTTGAAGATAATAAAAATTAAACTAATTAAATGCAGAGAAGAAAAAAAATTAATGATGGTTGATCTTATGTAGTGCAGTGTTTGTTTCCTAAAAGCTTTCAAAAGGTCCAGAAGTTGCAAATTGTTTTGGAAAGCAAAATCAGACTTTAAAGTATACAAGAGCCAGCTACATGGTCATTATACTTACTGAACAGGCATGCAGGCAAACATCACATGTTTAAAACGATGCAAGAAGAAATTTGAAAGGCATCCAGTTATATCAGACAAATAGCTTTAGATGAAGACTCCAGCAGAGAACAAATTAAGAATTGGCGCAGAATGTGGGTGATAGTTTTGGTCTAATCTAGTAGTGTACGTTTTAATATCAATAGATTTGCTTTGTTGAAAAAATGGATTGGCGTAGTTCCTGTGAATTCCATCAAAAAAAAATAACTCTTTGAATGCCATTACTATGCAGTATTTGATGGTAAAAGATGACTGAAAGGGCATTCAGCATATGCAAATGTGACATAGATTGCCAAAGCCAGTAGGCTTTGGGATCAGAAAGGAAAACTAATCTTCCACTGTAATTTATAGTAATTTTGCCTTTTTTGGGGTTTGTTTTTTTTTGCAAATGTGTGGAATTTTCAGAGCTCTTCAAAGTTAATCAGGATTAAGATGCAAAACAGGACTTATTTCTCCATTATTTTTTTACACCAGTGAACTCATCGGACTTTCTTCAGTAAGCAGTCTACTCTTAGGTAGATGTGATTTGAAGTTTTCAGGGATTATGTGGAGTTTCTTTCTCCCTTAAAGGGAATCTTTGGTCGAAATGGCTCCCATCCCAAATAAGAATCAACTGCAACTGTCATCCTTCACAGGCATTTTGCTAACCTATTTTTAGATGTGAGTTTTGAACATGAGGAGTGGTTGAAGGAACTGGGGCCATTTAAACTGGAGAAAAATAGGCTGAGGGGAGACCTCATCGCTCTCTACAACTATCTGAAAGGATGCTTTATTGAGGCAGATATTGGTCTCCTCTCCCAAGTGACAAGTGATAGGATGGGAAGAAATGGCCTCAGGCTGTGTCAGGGGAGATTTGGATTGGATATTAGGAAAAATTATTTCACCAAAGGAATTGTCAAGCATTGGAACAGGCTGCCCAGGGAAGGGGTGGAGTCATCATCCCTGGAGGTATTTAAACAACATGTAAATGTGGTGGTTAGGAACATGGTTTAGTGGTGGTTGGTAGTGCTAGGGTAAAAGTTGGAATCAATTATCTTAAAGGTCTTTTTCAACAGAAATGATTCTGTGATTCTATTCCTCTAAAGACAGAATTAGGAGTTGGCCTCTGCTCTTGTAAAGTGTAATCACTGGCTGGTATCTCCCGCACGCACACATGAATTGACTTATGTAAACATGCAGGTAGAAGCAACCTGGCACTAATATTAAGCTGACATCAGGCTGGGTGGTACTCCTGCACTTCTTGAGCTTCGTGTGTCAACAGATGTCTGAGTGAAGCAAAGTACCTGGGATAGGGATAGAGTCCATGGCTCTGGGTACAGCTGAGGTTGTCATTTTTAGTACTGTATCCTTAAAGTGTAAGTTAAGAGAGCAAACGCGTGTTGCCTAGCATAGCACAAGAAACTGTTTCGCTGGCTCCCCTGTAACATGAGAGGAACCACGATTTAAGAATTTTCTTGCATTTAAATATGGACTCTGACCAGAAGAGGGTATTTGAGATTTCCACATGTAAACCAATAGAAATTCGTCCTTACTTTACACTGCTGAAGGGAGAATCCAGTGTTTACCTTGATCCATAGGTTAAACTTTGTAATTTGTGGAGTCAGTCTGTGGACTGAACATACGTTGGGAGGAACGCATGTGATTATAGTGAAATAACAGTGCAGATTTACAACAGAATCATGTTGCTGTGTGGACATCTTCATCACAATGGTGTGTTACTTTTGTGGGGAGTAAGAGGGCTGAGATGGAGGCTGCAATAATCAAATACTTTTGTTTCTTTTTGCATTTTAGTTTTCTTGAGGATCTGCATTTCACACTTGGTCAGGTCAAACAGAATAGATATATATATTCAGCAGTCCTTTTTTGGGATACACTTTGTTTTGTTGTTGCTTGGATTATTCCCTTTGAGGCTGTATTAACTGGACATCTGGTAGTGGAGATTTCATCCTCTTCCTTAGAGGCATGAGTTGCTGCCACACTAGTCTTCTGATGTCTGTCCAGAAGATTCTGTCGTCGCTAAGATATGCTGAGATGTGGGCTTAGTTATCCTGGCAGATTGTTAAAGACGAAGAAAAGATGGGAGTTGCCACTGGGAAGCCTGTACAGAAGCCTGTACAAAAAATTCCCTAAGGAATACATATATAGTAATACAACATCATTCCTACTCAGGAACTACCTACCTGTGTTCTGTGTATTTCTGGGAATTCCAGAGTTGTTATTATGCTCACTTCTGATGCTTAATAGCTACTATGAAATGATTGTTTATGGAGTGAAAATAAAGCATTTGCATTTGATTACCCCTTTTTGTCTAAAAAGCAGGGGATTGTTAACTGATGCCAATCAAATTTGGCACTGGTGACTGTTGGGTCTGATACACTGTCACTGGCCATAAATGTGTTGTATATGTATATGTTAAATATTATTATACAGTTAAATAATATGTCATTTAAAATATAGTTCATGTTACTCACTACAATTAAACTTGTCGAGATTAAAGCAGGCTGTAGAGCTTAGTGTGTATCCTGCAATAAAATCTCTTACCTTAAGCCCTGACTTTTAGAAGACTTGTAAGTTATTTCCAATATTTTTTAAATAATTTTTTCAACATTAATTAACTTGCAATGTGATCAAAAAGTAAATGTGTTTTATGGATCTACGTCATGGATTATAGGCAACTATTTGATACCATAAAGGAGATGTTGTAATACAGTCCTTGGTAATAACTCATACTGACTTCAGTTTGCCTCTCAAATTATGTGCAGATGTTAGTATTAGCTATATTGGCTTGGGAGCCATCATCACCCAGACATAAAACCACAAGCAAAGAATAACTGCTTTTGTTAGCCTTGTGTTTCATTCAGAGTAGAATTACTCATCCAGAAAGAAAAAGTATGATGAATGAATTTACTGTGAAATGCTGGCAAATGCACCTGGAAAGTACATTTGAAGAGTCTGAAAGACAATGATGCTAAAATTATGTGGCTAAGTAAAACACCACAGTTTGCATCATATTCATTCCATGTATCCTGGACAGACCTAGCTATGCATATAAAATGATAGGTCTGAAACGAGATCGTGGTGCTTCTCATTGCTTATTGAAATTATTGAGAACAGTGGTTAAAAAAATCCAGAAGGCAGACAGAACATTAAGATTTATTAGGAGGTGAATAGAGACTGGAAAATGAAGAAGATCATTATTTATCTCTCTAAACCCATACTGCACAGGCATCTTTTTTGTTTCTTCTTGTCTTAGGATGTAGTAGAAGATGATCTAGAGAAGAATAAAAGTTCTGTTCTACTGATTATTCCTTGTTTTTAAGGATAACAACTCGGTTATGATAGGAGCTTTTAGGCTGGAAGAGGGATAATGGAAAGGAAATATAAATGACATTGAGAAAGAGAACAGGAGGTAGATGTCTCTTACAATATGAGAATTAAGGGCTATCAAACTCAGCAAGCGGTTGGCTCAGTATGATTAAAGGAAACTGTTCCTCACAGCATGAAGTTAATCTGTGGAAGTTTGTAATCCAAGCATTGTATGTAGATACTGAAATCTGTGTGGGTTCAAAAGCAATTGGGCAAATAGATGACAAATTCAAATTATTAAGACTGTCTGCAAAAGAATTGCTTATTTTCAACAAATTCTTGACCCGCAAACCTTTGGATTGTAGAACATTCCCACAGAACACTCTGTACACTCTGTCCTCATATACTTGTGTTCTTACAAGCTTACTCAGTCATCTGTTGACTGCAGCTGGAAGACAGAGTATAGAACTAGATTGATCTTTGGTTTGACCTTGTATTTCTCCTCTTACAAACTAGATTATTCATGTTTGTCTGTTTAAAAAAAAAAAAACCAAAACCAAACCCAAACATTAATAACTTAAAAAATCTGAAAGTAAAAAGGGCTAACATCTACTTCCAAAAATAATTATAGTTTAGCAACTAAAACCCATACATATTATGACTCCTTGATTCTGACATTTCCTGGACAAAAATTAGGGCTGTAGCTCAGACTGAGGTGCCTCATTAGATTAACTCGGAGTGTTAACCCAACTGTTTTTGTTTTTCTGAAAGAATCTGGAAGCTCTGAATTAATTTTTAATCAAGATCAACAACAAACCAAGGAATTCAGGCAGCAACTCTTCAGTGACATCAACATGATAGTTTATTTGTTGAAATTTCAACAAAGCCCATTAAGTTTTAAATACAAGATTTGAGAGTTTTGATTTGCACCTTTTCTTACTAAGCTTTTCTACTGGATTTGATACTTTCTAATTTGACCAAAATGGCCATGTGAAGGAGATAAAAGATTGGTGCTGTTGTGATTTTTATTGAAGGTGTTACACACTTAACATGTACCTTTATTTACAAAGACACAATTGTGGTATGTTATACGAGCAAGCTATACTAAGTGCTCTGAATAGGAGCACGATCTATCTTACTTAGACTGATAAATGACTGTATCTTACAAGTCATTCTATGATTGACATAGATGTTGAGCTCCTATATGAAATTTGAGTTTACAGTTGTCAGACCTGTGAAAGAGATGGTTATTTTCTCTGTGGAACAGTTCTGAATATAACAATGTCTGTAGCGTAATTTCATGTTTAACTATATTCAGAACTTTCTTGGGTAAGAGAAAGTCTCTCACTACTTATAAAGAGGTGCAAAATGCTTTTTCTTTCAGTATTATCTCCTCTCCTTCAGGAGATCTTTAGGCTATTATGACTTGTTTGCCTTGTTTTAGGCAATTCGCTTGAAGTGCAAATTATTGATACTGTATGTCCAAGCTTCTGCATGATTTTGATCAAATATAGCATAACCTTCATTTTCTTTCAGTATTGCATATTTCTCCTCTACTACTCGAAGTCTTTTAATATTCCTCTTCAGCAGTACTTGCTTTCATGAAGAATCAATATCTGTGTCTATAAAAGTAGTAAAATTGCTAAAATCTATTGCATAGTTGAAAATTTTTCACTTATTCTTGCCAAAAATTAGGTGACTAATTTCAGAAAGATAAAAATCAATAAGCATAGTTATGAATAAAGAAGAAATGTCTACTAGAAAAAAAAGAAGCTAATAATTATTTTTAATAGAATATGTATTTCTTTCAGTTTTTAGCTGAATATAACTATTAAGTACACAGCTATCTAAAAGATCTGACTGTTAAACTAGAGGAAGGGAGTCTTGAAAAGGAAAACAAAAAATCACATTTTAAAGATTGAGAGATATCACTTGCCCTCTTTTCAGTTTAGTACTTCTTATTAATTTGATTCCACACAATTTCAGATTCAGCTACAATAACATATTGGAAGTTAGGGATAGAGATATTTGGAAGTGGAGACCTTTGGCAACTTTGTAAGCTGTGGTGCTCCAGAAGTTAGGATGAGGGGTACTATCACTTCAAGCATGGGCATCGTCATTGTCTTACTTGTTGGATTTTGTTTATTTATGTCTCCTTGGAAAATGGACTTAAAAGTTCAGGTTTTAGGACCCCACAGATTAACAATGACTCCTCTGCTAGCTCTGCCCACACAGTGCATGTTGGGGGTGGGAAAGGGTCGGGTGGAAAGGTTGCATTGTGCAGCTATGTGCTGCAGACCTTGTTCTCAGCATGATTGGATTCATGCCAGCCCACGCAGCAGTCATGCACCGCACAGTTTTGAGCGGGTAGCAAGAGTGAGATGAATCCCTGAAGCTCACCTATCTGCAAGCACTCAGACTTTGTGAAGAGAAAATTGATAATTTTCCATTGCTCTTACTAATACGTTATTGCAAATATCTATTCCACTTGAGATGTTCATGAAGAAAAAAGCCTTGCAACTTCAGGGAATTGGTATGACTATTTCTAGCTATTTTTAGTTCTCCGTTGCCTTGATTTGTGGTTACCTCTTTGGTTAGTAAGAACAGAAAACAACCAACAAATGAAAGGCAACCTCAAAACCAACAAATTTCCCCCTCTCCACTCAAATCAGCCCTTCAGTATGTAAGAAGGCCTTTGAGGAAAAAAATCATATTACTTTAGATGTTTTGCAGCTTTTGTTTCTCTCCTTTTCATTTTTTTCCCCTCCCTTTTATGTTTAATCCTTATAGAGCAGTCGCTTTCCTAATCACTGCTTCTTAATATGGGGCTACACAATTTGTTCTACTATACATTAAAGTAAAATGTGCAGATCTTGGCAGCTGTTTTTTATTTATCGGCTTCTTACTTAACGAATGTTTAGATAATTCTTAATTCATATTTCTTTAATTTAGAGCTGTTGATCATATTACTTCACTCTTCCGTACTTTAATTCACTAGAATTTTCTTTTTCTCAGAAAACTGCATAGTAATTAGTATAATAGTTGTTACTAAGTATAGGTAGTATAATACTTTGCAAGTTCTGTTATTTCTACTTTTGAATAAAGTCACAGAGGAACAGCCTTTTTCAAACTATGTAATTCTTCATGTAATTTTCCCAAACACCTAAAACCTTAGAAAAGTAAGAAGAATCATAGGTACCTAGTTGTTAGTATATGCCTTTGAAAGTTGTTAAACATTCTTTGGAGCATATCGAATTTCTGTAAAGTAACTTGATGATAAAAGAAATGCACATCTATTACAACACATAGGCTTTTACTAGGATCTGGCAGCACCTGCAAATTGCTAGAACAAGTCAAAAGATCCCTGGAATAAGAAACAAGTAAAAACTCTTGATGCATTTTGGCACATTAGGAGAATGAGAGTGGAATTCTCATGATAGATAAGAAGTATTTTTATAAGAGGAGAACCAAGATGTTCAATGTCCTTAAGTTATTCTGTTTTCTTTTAACAAGTAGACCAAAATTATACAGCAACCACAAAAATATAAGAAAAATGTATGTAGATCTTCCAGCTTGTAGTACGAACTTGACTAATGTAATCTGAATGAAAATTAATACAAACTTAATTTCCCTCCCACCTCCCAGATTGACTCTTCTATTTGACAGTCCCAAAGAAAGCAACCAATGAAGATATTTATTTCTCATTAACTATCCATAGGTGCTCAAAATAAACTAAGAGAACTCTATTGCTTTCTATTTTAACTATTAATTTGTAGTAAATCATGATTTCATACAGGTTATGTCTCTTCTGTTGGACTCTGCAAGAACAGTTTTCCTTATTACATGATGTAAAGCGTATTGCTTTAGTTATATCTTTCTATCATACCTTAAATGTTGAAAGAATAACCTTTTTTTGCTACATTTTTTGTCTTTGTGACTATATGTTGTAGAATTGTTGGCACATTTCTTGGTGAGGCAATACTGAGTTGTTCTTTTGCCCATAGAAGGAATATTCAAGGCTTTTATTGTACTTGATTACTGTGGATTAATGCTGCTATCAGATCTGCAAACAGTTGTATTTTCAGAGGATGTTCTGTCTATTCACTTATCAGTGAGTGGTGACTGCTTATTTAAGGGCTGAAAATTTCCTTTATTCCCCAATGGTGTGGAGTGGTTTTATGTGAGTTGGGAGTGATGGGGATAGTGGTTCTTGATTAGATGTATAAGGTTTGGTTTAGTTTTGTGGTTTGTTTATTGTTTTTTTTTTTCTTTTTTGGATGAGAGTTTTGATGGGCCATAATATACCAAAGCAGCATTCAAGCCATATACAGAGTAGGAAATACATTAATAGCCTATAAAGACTTTTCTGGACATGCAAACTGACAAATCTATGTGCTTATCCTCACTTGGAAAATGCTATTGAATAGCTATTGCTTGAACTGAATCTGTTTTCTACAGAAAAGCAAATTATTATAATAGTTTCGCAGTGAAAATTGCCAGTTGAAGGCTAATTTGTAAAAAGGATTGAAGTCTATTGAATTACTTTTCTAGTGTAGAATGTGGAAAATACTCTTGCTTTTCAGAAACTGCAAGGTAGAGCAGTAAAAGCGATAGCTGCATACAAATTAGTGCAGGAAGCTGTGTGTTTAGCTTCCTCAATATTAAGCTTGTGTGTAATCAGTATGTCTTTGGAAAAGAAATGAGATTTGTGGTGACAGTAACCAGTCAGCACAGAGGGACAAATAAGCAGCAAGAGGACAAGTCTTACAATTTAAAAGTGGCTTGAAGATGCTGACTGTCAATTTGGCCAAACATATATCTTAAGTTGTCGGATACTTTGGTTTTGAGCTTTTTTTTTTGTGTTACTATTGCCAGACATAGTAATTTGTGGCTTGGACTTCTTTGAATCCATGGAAACAGGTAGTTGGGAAAGTTGTTTTCTGCTTATTCTGCTTTTACTTAGCATCTGAAAGTAGGCTTTTTGCTAACTCTTTTTTTTTTTTAATGTTTATTTTCAAGAAGGTGGTGTGTAAGGTGTAGTAGTTTTTGGTTTACTTAGTTCCAGGTGGTGAAGAAACATTTCAGTACTCTTGAATGAAAATCACTGTAATGAAGTAATCCTTTCAGGTGCCTGGTATGAGACTGATTCTAGATATGAGTGGAAGAATGCATAGGAAGAATGTGTTTTCAAGGGGAAAGTCTTTCTCTTTATCAATGAGTTCTGCTTCATCCATTGTTTTATTAACTTCATGCACAGGGAACAAGTTGTCATAAAGACTTTTGGAAATACATCCATCAATCCTGAGTGTAGCAACCTTGAGGAGCAGGGTTCAACCAGCAGCTCTCACACATGCTTTCTCTAACCAGCTGAAGTATTAATGAGTAATCAAAAGAAGTGGGAAAATTTACAGCAGGTCTGTTATACGTTTGGCCCAGTGAGCAATATTTTGCTGCTGTTAGGTGTCTCTCAGCTTGACATCTGGTGATATATCTTAGATGTTTGAGGTGAGCTGAGAGTAGAGAGAATGGGCATCTGGGGTACAATTTGCTACTTTAGAAGCACAGTATGAGGAAACCTCAACACCTGGAAGGGGAAATTTCCCTTGTCTTCAAAGCCCTGGTATTTTACTGTTAGGGCAGATGACACCAGTTTTGTTTCATGTTGTAAATTCAAGCTTTGGAGATGATCTATGACTGTGAATATGGCTATAGGGGTAGAAGAAATAAAAAGAGCTTTCCCCTATATGTTTATTTTTAATTTATGCTTCCTAATGTAAACAGTGAACCTGTTCTTCTCTTAGTAAATGTTTTTAGTAAATATTCGTGCAGACTGCAGTCATCTGCAATAGTTTTTTACTGATACAAACAGAAGATCACTAACTCCTAAGCCTGGAGAAAGTGTAGTAAACATTTCAACATCCAAGAATGTGGATTTTAAGAGTAAATGAAGCACTCAAAAGTGTACGCTTTGGCTTTGATGTAACTAAGTATGTTGAACCACAGAGATTTGAATGAATTTGATAAATACTGCAGGAGAAAATCAACCTCCTCCCAGAAGTCTAATAAATAATTTTCTCCACTCTCTTTTAACTTATTTTGCAGAGGAATGGAGTAGAAAGGCCTCTACCAAAACATTAAACCTCAAAAACAGAGCCAAAAAAAAGCAACGTGAGCTTGAAGTTTTCCCACAGAGAGATGGCTGGTTCTAGCCATAATCTATGCCCTAAAAAGTCTACATATCTGATCTCTTTCCTGCTGCCGTTACACCATCACAGTGCTTCAGCATTGCAGTGTAGCATTGTGTGATTTATCCAAGCACCACAGTAGAAACAGGTGTACTGGATTATAAGATATATTGGTCAACAGGATTTCCATACCTAAACCATTGCTTTTTTGTGATTGCTTAATGCTGTTGGTTTGAGCATATGCTACACTACAACAGAAGATATTTTAACAGAGGCAGTATGTATAAAGAAAAGTTATCAGTGGTACAAAATGCGTAATAGTTCCTACACTGACTGGTGAATGTAGAAACAGTGGACAAAAATCACAGTATACTAGATATGTACTTATATAACTGGGAGTTTTGTTGTTGTTGAGAGACAGAAAACAGAAAAGTCTTTTGTACAAGTTTTTGTGTCAGTTTCCTTAACATCCCTACTCACCAGAGCAGTTGGGCTCCGTTCCCTGCTGTTTTAGTTAATCTTGCTGGTGATACTTCAGACATTTGTAGTTTAGAGGGAAATTAGAAGTGTGGAAAGGTAGCAGGTAACATAACAAGGCAACAGAAAAAGCAAGTCTTGGAATAGAAGCAAGTGCATCTTTCTTGGCCAAATATTGCTCAGCATTATGTCATTATCAATGATCACATAGAAACATCTGCATATTTCAAAAACTGAGATCATAACTGACGTTAAAGCTGACTTTCAAATTAATGCAGCACAGTAGAAGAGAATTTATAGCATCAAAAATGATGGTGCTGAGGAGCTGATGTCCATGTTTGCACACTTCACAGAATTCAGCTTGTTATTTGGGTGTCTGTTAATGGTTTGATAGTGATAAATATGACCTCAGAGTTCATCTTTTGGATTAGAAATGTCTGAGAGGAATTCAATTTGGGAACTTTTAGATCACTCTGCAATGCTAACCAGTGTATAAAAGGAGGCTACAGATGTGAGTCCTAAAATGCTGATACAAACACACCTTTTGAATCCATGTGTCAAACCTAGTATAATAATGAGACTATTAAAATGATGAGTTAGAAATTGACTTTGTCATCCTTGATTCCCTTCTGTTCAGAGTTCTGCAGTTTTTTCTGTGATGTGTCCAAGAAAAATATTTGAAATAGAGTCCATTAGAGTCAGAAGAAATAGAAATAGAGGCCATTAGAGTCAGAAGGGAAGTCTTGACAATTGTGTAGCTATCTATACGAGGTGCATGATTTTCTTGTGTTTAATTTGTCCAGTTTCCTTGGAGTGAGTTGCTATAATTCATCGCAGCCCTAGTTTGTCTTCTTGATTCAGCATGCAAAAAAAAAAAAGTACCTAAAATTAGTAACAGAAAAGATGCTATTCCCTTGCTCCTAATTTTACAGTTCCGCCCCCCCCCCCCATACATTGGATGCAATTACGGGGAGTGAGGCATGGTGAGTACTGCTTTAAAAGTTTAAAAGCCAAATTCAACTCCAGGTGCTGTGAAATCACGCAAGTATAGCAAACAGACCGAGTTTGGGAGATAACAGGTGCTGGTTTAAAATAAATGAATATATGTGGAAAAATGTTATTAACTTGAAAAAACCTTGTCTAAACATCATCTTGAAGCAGGTGCATCAGATGAGATGAAAACTTGAACAACTGGAGAAAAATGTAGTAAGGTCTATGTTATGGTAGTTCTCTACTTTGATGTACAGTGTGTGTTTATGAGATACCTAATAACTGTTAAACATGATGGAAGAGAAAAAATAACACTCAAAAGGAAATTAATTTTGAAGGTCATAGACTTGAATGTCACAAATCATATATAAGGAAAAAAATTCTAGTGTCAACTGTTAGGGTTTTTTTTACGTGATCTCACTGCATATTCCTTTGGTTGAAAATAGAACTCCTGTATTTGTCATTTAGTGCTGTTTCAATTCATCTGCTACTTTATTTGTACCTCAGAGAGAAGAAGTATGAAAAGAGTAAGAAAGTAATTCCGATGAATGAGACAGGAGCCGTTTAACCTTTCCTTTGACATTTCTATAAGAAATTTGTTTAAGTTTATTTTTTCCAAAAAGTTGTAGAGGTGGAGACTGAAGCTTTGGGAAGCAGTTGAGAGAGGGAAACAGCTTTGAGGCATGAAAATTAGCCCAGATCTCTCAAACAAGCAGAATTTTTTTCCTCTAATTGGATAAGTTGGAAGGAACTCAAAGCCAATTTACACCACACAGTGAATGAAGAGTGAGTGCAAAGAACCCAGCACTTGCACGCTCTGGGAATGGAAGTGTCAGGGCAGTGTCAGCGAGACCGAGGTCACCAGACCAAACCTGACACAGTGTTAACGTGAATGTTCTGCTATCTGGACCCAAACTGGTGTTCTGCATCATGCCTTTGAATTTTATCTCTGCCCATTGGGCACCTTGCACAATTTATTTTTTTCTAAGCAGGAATGGACTTGAGCAAATATCTGCTTTTTTAATAACTTACCAGCAACAAATATTTGAAACCTGAATATCTGTTCATTATGCTGGCAAATAGCCTGATAATTATAGAATATAGAATTTATAGCTGACTCAAACTGTTATTAAATTAGAAATCTGGATAACTATCTCTAAGATGTATGAAAATCAGATTGAGACACTTCCACTTTGGCCTGACATTCTGGTTTTGAACAGATTGGAGCTTTAATGACCCCACAGATGGAAGCTGGAATATCTCATGAGATATTCTTATCTAGAATTTTGAAAGGCCCGATTTCTGCCCTAAGTTTCATATAAACATATGACTAAGTGGAAAAATGCTTTTAAAAACTAATGGTAATCTTTTATGTATGTCTCTTACGATTTTAAAACAATTTTGCTGTACTTTCGATCTCTGTGGTACTTCAGGAGTGTTCTTCAGTGAGATAAGTCGTATCTATTTTGCATTGTCTATGAGAGATTACCACCCAAGCTAATTCTTTCATCAGATATATGTAAGGATTTCTTCATTAGTTGCAGATATAACTGATGTACACATTACTAATGTAATGCAATGTTTTTTGAAAGAACTTTCTTGATTAAGAACTAGTCAATTTTCTCAAACTGTCATTGTACCACAAGAAATAAGCTTCAAAATAAGCCTTCTCTCATCTTCATAAAATATTCAAGTGCAAGACAGTTAATTAGTTGACTGAAGAATTAATAAACTCAATTATGTGATCTTGCTTATATGAACATATTTTGGTGTCAAAATCATGGAAAACTGTAACACAATCCACAAACTGTCGAGGTGATTCTGAAATGAGGGCCAGGGTCCCTCATTCTGAGCCACCAGTAGCTAAAGCAATGTCTCAGTCTCAGTTCTGAATCAGGCTTGATTTACATATTAAAATCTCAATGTTAAACACTTTTGTCTCCTCTTCATGGTGACGAAGGTGGTGCTTGCTTATCCATATTCTGGCAAGACCTTTCAGCAAAGGAAGATGACACTGAGAAATTATTTCTTCCTTTTGCTCTTTATGTGACTGTCAGATAACAGGGGACATCGGAAGGAGGAAAGAGATTGATGTTATGCAAACTCCAAGTCAGGAGGGAAAGAAACCAATTCCATGGAAAAATACTCCAGAAGTTAATGGAAAATAATTATATTTTTTTTAATTAACTATCTTGTCTATTTTTATTCAGGGATGCTACGGTAGAATTATATGGAAAACATCAGAAATCTCTAGCAATCCTAGCACGATTCCAGCATTTCTGTAGAACTTGATGGAGTAATTATTACAACAGGATTCAAGTTATACTGTGTTAACACAGCTTCAGTTTTACATTATTAGTTGAAATATGGGTATACAAAGCTGAAGTCAGAATTCTTAAGATTTCTGCATCAAAATCAAGGATTCCCATTTTAGCTGTGTCTATTTCATGTCTTTTATAGTAGTCTCAGAGAAAATGATACAAACTGACTTTTTCAGCCGTGCTTACACGTGACATGGTTTTCCAGCGTACATTAAAGAAAATAAATAGGGCCATTAGGGAGAGGGAAAGTCTTGACTCCTACTGCCTCTGCTCTGCTTGTTGAGTAGCTGTTTAAGAGTTTGGTTTAATTTGCAGTTAAATCAATATTGCTAATGAGTATATGTGGTAAGACTACTAAAAAGAAAAAAAATCACAGAAACATTTTAAAAAAGAATCCAAACACAAAAACAAATGAGAAGAATTTTAGTAATGTCAAAGCAGTATCTGATTACATACATGTCTCAAGGCTCCAGACACTCTTACCGTCCTTTTACTAGGCAAAAAGATTAAAAGTAGCTCAGTTGGTGCACGTGAAGTAGAGACATCTCTGCTAATTGAAAGAGAAAATGAGAACTGATAGAAATGACCTCTTCACATGCCTTTATCTTATCTACGAGATTAGTGAAAGCAGGTTAAGAAAGCCCTGTTTAACACTCAGTAACAGTTAACCTTCTAGCATTTGTTTGAAACTCTAGGTAGCCATCACTTTAGTTGTATGGAAAACTGGGGAAAAAAAAAAAAAAGTCTGAAGTAGGAATGTGGACAGCCACAATAAATTTTCAAATACTCTCCAAGTTATTTTTCCAGAATAAGGAGTGTTACTAGCTTTTGAACTAGAACTGTGTTTCCATCCTTTGCCTTGCTTAGAACAAGGCAGACAAAATGGTTATGTGTTCTGATTTTTCCATCTCTTGAATTCTATCTCCACCTGGATCCTTGTAGTATGTCATATGCATGTTTGCGGTAATTAGCTTCAATTTTGCGATGTTGATTTACAGTAATGGAGAGTTTGGCCTAGATTTTTAAAAGGCTGGCTGACTGAAAGGAGATATTAACAGGTATTCAAAAGCTCTTTTATAACCTCTGTGGAGTAATTGGAATATTTTGGTAGATTCAAAAGAATAGCAAGTCACTAAGGGATTTAAACTAAGCTAATGAAAGAAAGCCTTTTACTTAGAACCAATGAAACTTATTAGACTTTACAATAGTTCTTCTGAAGTGGTTTTGAAGCCCTGTGGCTTGATTTTATTGGCAGCTGAATCGGACAGTGCACTTAACATACTGTAGGAAGCTATGTTGAAGTAGTGTGAAGAAGTATTAAATTGTATGTTAGATATTTTTTCACTCAGCTCTTGCTACCACAGAGGAATTCAGAGAATCTGAAGAAAAGAATAATCCAGACTTTGCATGGTTGCGATAAACTGACTTCTGTACAGGAGGAACAGCAAAAAACATGAGACAAAACAACCTTTCAGTGATTTCCCCGGTGTGAGATTGTGAGGGTGGTTCCTGGTGGCAACACCCTTTGTATGTTCTTTGCTGTATATCCAGGTGTGTTTGTAATCACAATAATAATCTGCTACAATATGGTTTGCATATTCAGAAGCTCTGGCCATTACTAGTAAGATAGTGATTTAGATGGGGCACTGGCCTTAATTTCTGATCCATTTTTATTGTTATGATCACTTTTCATTGCAAAAATTACCATGGATTTTTAAGACTTTATGTGATTTTTTTTTTTTAATAACTTTTTTTTTTGAGGTTCAAGCCAACATTTTGTTTCATCCGGACTTATTGACAGAAACTCCTGCAGAAAAATGGCATCCACTATTAAAAGTTCCCCCAGAAAATCTCTAGCAGATGAAAAACTTTGGTAGCTACAGCTATTCCTGGCTGGTTCTTTCTAGCTGTGCTTATCACAATGCCAACATTGTATTTTTCATAATTGGAATAACCATAACTTATATCCAATAGTTTCATGCAAAATATTACCTAAATGCATTTATTTCATAACCTCTGTTAAGGTCTTTGGCCTGCCTAAAAGTTGCTTCTGTCATGTCCTATCCCTAAGTAGGAAGCAGAAGATGGGGGTTTGCATTGCCAGAATGTCTGCTTCTCATATGCTATTTCATACAGCCTTTTCTCGCAGACCCTGTGCCCTCAGAAGACAATTTGCCTTTAATGTTATATGTTCTTGCACTCTCTTACACAGATGGTCACAAAACCCAAGCAGGCGTCTCATAACTTTCCTGATTTCTTAGGGGAAAAAATGCTACCCTTATTTAGCATTGTTTGATGCTTATGATTGTATTTACAGATCTCTGCTGAAACAAATTAGGCACAGAAAGTTTCCTAGTAACCACCACCTCCTTCAACTCCCAGCTAATGGATCCCGTAAAGGATGTTTGTTCTCGGCTGCCCGTGGCTTATCAATGCTGTTGTCAGAAAGCGGGCGCGTTTTCAGGCAGACTACAGGTGGTGTTGACATTTATGGATCTCATTTTCTCTAAATAGGCTGCTTTGGAATCAAGATCATATTCAAAAGCTGCCTTTCAATGTTGGTTTTATTTCTCTTTGAAGGGAGAATTTTGCAAATTCCGACAATTAGCATTTTTAACAGCTTGCACTTTAGAAAGAGGGTAAGAAAGTCAGCACCCACAGCTCTACCGTCAGGGATTAAGTAATTTTTAAACTGGAGGCATTCTCAGCTTGCTGTAATTAGCTCTCCAATAAAACTTTGCTCCAATTCTCAGTTAAAATGGCATTAACTTCAGCTAGTTCTTTTGAAAAATCCAGACCATCACTGCAGTGCTCCACTGTTGTGGGTTTGTGAGGAATATCATTAAATATGAAAGATGATAGTGTTTTTAAAAAATATTTTTAGTGAAAATTATTACATGCCAAAAGAGACAAATCTTTTCTCTCTAATTGTGAAGGCCTCATTTTCCTGCCAATCATCCCTGTATGGCTGTGCCTTTACCAGCAGCCTTTTTAACACTGCAGTATCACCCATTCGCATATTTTTCAAACATTGTCTGAGATTTCATTCAGTGCGTTTGCAGGTGAGCATTTGTGGAGCGACAGGATTTGCAGATGGTCTTAGCGGATGGAATGAAGGTGATACAATGATAATACCTTTTGAAAAGAACAGGCTTTTGAAAATACACATGTATAAATTCAATTTTTCTTAACTGCTCTGACCTGCATATTGCAACATGGCTATGATACCAAGGGTCTGCTATGTGTAAGTAAGCCAGAAACCTTTGAACGTAAAGCATGCTAACCATTACCTTTGTGGTACATATTTCAGCAAAAGTAACAATTTACTACACATTTGCTGCCCCACAGTATCTGCTAACCCCATAGTATTCTATGGCAAATGCAATGTTTTCTTATTCATTCTTTTTAGGGACAGGTGAGATAATTTAATTGCAATAAAGTACAGTGTTTGCAAAGCAGATTAGAATCCTCTTTTTTTAGCTGTGCCATTCAAGAATGCCCACTAATTCCCTTTTTTTTGCACTGTTTCTTTCCTCTTAGCAAGATGGACTTTCCCTAATTGTCTTTCTTGCTATAGTTACAAAAGAACAGATTTACTATGAGGATCAGGCCACTCAAAACCAATCTGAACAACATCTTCTCATGAAAGTGTTTCAAAACAAAATATTGCACTGACCTTACATTTTATTTCCATGCCATTACCTCTGTGTTTAAAAAGCATTTCTTTTCACTATGCCAGGTGTGTGTTGCTATTTCAAACATCCTTTTTAGGGCGTATTAATTTGGGGAACACATCTGAGGCACAGTTTTAATGGCTGGAACATTTCATTTACTTATGTTTTTAATACTTAGTTAAAGCCAACAATTGTATGGTTTTTTTCCACCCCACTTAAAAATTACATCTGGGTCAGAGTAAAAACTGAAGACATTTTAGACCACCTTGTAGGTTTTGTTTGTTTCCCTCCACAAAGTAATAAGTGACGAATCATCTTGAGAATTGCTGAAGTTGTTTCCTGTGTGATTCTGTGATTTTTTAAAAATGTCAAGCTGTCTATTGCTTGATTGTAAATCTTAACATGAATAAAAAAAACCCTAAACTCATCTATGGCTTTATCATATGCTTCAAGCAGCATAGTAATAGAGTGAATTTTTCCTTTAATAAAGAAATTAGTTGTTCACAAATAATATAAACATAAGACACTTCACATTATAATGGGAATTGTTGCTGAAGTGATATTCTTTAAACCTGAAAATCTAGTTTTGAGAACAGAAAGTCCCCATAATTCTCCCTGGACCATCAAAGAAGGCTTATTTAAATTCCAGTTGTTTGAAATGCATTGCAATTTGTAAACCTGCAATATGAATTTGCACTTCTATTAAAAAATATCAAAGTCACTTCCCAAGGCTCTTCAGCAGTGAGTATGTTTCTTCTAGATGGGCAAACTAAGGCATGGAATAATTAATTAGTTGTTCCAGGTCAGTTAGCTTAGGCCAAAACTATAATAAGACATCCCAAATGTCCAATATACAGTGTAAGTCTGTAAACTGATGGGTTTTTACATTCTTTGCTTTAAAACCATGCTATTTTGGAGCTCTTTGTGAAGAAAACAAAATTTCTGCAATGCACTTCTGGTTCATGATAAATTTTTAAATGGATGTTTGATTAATTTTCTCTTTCTCTCTCTTTCCTTGCATATGAACGGAAGCAGAGTAATCATATGTGTTTTTGTTAGAAAGGTGGCTAACCTCTGTGAGGTGTGTGAACTATAGAGGAAATAAAAATGGTTTGCATCAGCACCCCAACTATGTAACCTCAGTTACAGGAGTTTCAGTGCCCCAGAGTCTCTGCTGTTATCCTATGGCTGTATTCCTTTGCATTGCACACTTTTACCAGGATCATTGATTGTTCATTTTGCACAGAATAGTTATTTGTTATTACTCTGTAATAGTTACTGAAGGATGGCCTCCAGTTGCACCATGGGAGGTGTAGGGTGAATATTAGGAAAAAATTTTTCAGTGAAAGGGCTTTCAAGCATTGGAACACGATTCCCAGGGAAGCGGCTGAGTTGCTTTCCCTGGAGTTATTTAAAATGTGTAGATTGTGGCACTTAAGCACGCAGTTTAGTGCTAGACTTGGCAGTGTTAGGGTCGTGGTTTGATGATCTTAAAGGTCTTTTCCAACCTAAATAATTCTGTGATATGTATCTAACTATAGGTATAACACTACAGTCATACAAAGTCTAAAACGACTCAGGCAGTAGTCATCAGACAATTGCTGTAGTTTAACGGGCAAACCTAAGTTTTTTCAAGTAGTCTAAGAGAGAACAGACAAAACCTGACACCTGCGTTAACTTAATATGCAGCCTGTTGCCTGTTACGAGGCCCAGCTGTGCAACACTTGATTGGGCTACAAAGCTGCAGGCTCTGTAGTTTTGACCATCCTCTAACTCTGTAACTGCTAAAATCTTTGTTTTTTACTTAAATTGAAGTAGGTTTTAAGAAAAGTGCTTAGAAATGCCTTTCATGATGTCTTCTATAGATATTGGTGGGTAGCAGCCTTCAACCACGCTTATAACTAAGCCTCCAAACAGGTTCAACTCCTATGTGTTAAATACTTCTTCCTGGGCCAGATCACAGGTGTTTTATCTTCTGCTTGTATTTGTACCATCACACCTGTGCTTCACAGGAAGGCAGAAAAGGGAGGAGTTGGTGCTTTCTCCCTACTCTCTACGTGCCTGCTCTGGGGTGAGTAAGAGGTTGCTCATTATTTTGAAATCCTTACTTTCATGTGGAAAATGTGCTTCTACTGTTGTGTGTTCTGTTGGATTTTTGTACTGTTGTCTAAAGGTTAAAAACGCACAGCTTGTTCCAGAATTGCAGGGAATTCATGTTGAAATAACAAGGTAATTTTGTCTTCTCTTTCATAGTTTTGCTTTAAGCAAACAAACTGGATAAATCTAGGGAAAAGTAGAATAGATATAAAATTTTGTAACTTTTAGTTTTTTCTGCAGAATCTGTAGCCTGGTATTGGCCCAGGCTATGTTAAAAGTTCGTATGCTACCTAGAGAAATTTACATAGCTGTTTCATTAATTTCAAGTCTGTAATTAAGTCAATTTCAATGCTTTCAATCCTTTTCTCACAATGTTTCTATGAATAAAACATCTCCTGATGGTATATCGTCTATTTTTTAAACATCCTTCTAGATTCCTCTCTAAACTCATTCTAAATAAAGACAGTATCACCTACAGTACAGTAGGTCAATTTGCTTTTTACAAATTAGGATTTATGCTATTAATTGGACAGATTCTAAAATATGACAAATCAAGGATTCATAGTTGTGTCTTAAAACACCTCTGCAAATACATGAATGAATTTTTCGTGCATTCTTGGTTTGTTAAAATGTGTTCATTTCTCTATGGAGAGAAAATAACAGACAAGATACCAAAAAAAAAAATAAGCCCTCATTTATGGGCGTAAGAGTGAGAAAGAAAGCTTAAAAACATTATTAATGGCAGCAGGAATCTTCAGGTGAGAGGAAGAAAGCTTGGGTGTAGCACAGAAGTAGTTAATTATTAGATGTGGATTTATGGGGTTGGAGTGGAGAAACCTTCTCAGAGGTGAGTTGTGAGAGCAAAAAAAAAAATTTTTGAGGTGAAAGGGTGATTGGAGAGAGCAATGATTGTAGCAGGTGTATGTGGAGACCAGTGAAAGGGAGAAAGGAAAGCAAATGGGGAAGAATTTTGTTGCTCAGTCTGAAATTTTGGCACTAATCAACTCCAGCTGCATTTCATAAGGTAACTAACCCCAGAATCAAGAGCCTTTACTAGGGATTAAGGTCAAGCAGTTTAACAGTTCTGGTTGTCATATTATCAAGTGACTGGGCTAGGAGTCCTTACTTAGATGCACAGGCTCTGTATGCAATGTGTCATAAGATTGAAGCACTTACTGAATGTGTGTTTTACTGGAGCCAAGAAGGTGGACTAGGGTCTGTATAATTTGACAGAAGGAAATTCCTGTGAAAAGAGAAATTTAGTCTGAAAAAAAAAAAGCTAGAAAATCTGAGAAATACAACTTGATAATTTGCAGCTGTGGGAGGCTGGGGTGCTAATGCTTGTGCATTAGCATATTTTGTCACTTGTATAACTCTTACTCTTTGGCTACCTGTATGTTGTTAAACCCTCCAGTTTATTGCTTGAAACTAAGTCACTTGCTATTCATCTAGATCTGGCAGTTGGTTTTGGTTTTATACGTTTGGGTTTTTTTTTTTCTACAAAAATTCTAAAAAAAATCTTGATTGACTTTTTTCTCCTTTTAGATAGAAGACATTTGTTTTACTGTTAATGGCGACTCAGACTTAAGGTATGGAATTTTATTTTCTTTGGTTTATGCGTATGAAGATGAATGAGAGAGAAATAATGTATTTGCTGGCTTTATATTTTAGCTAAGTTTTCTTATTTATCCATCAATTCTGTACGGTTTTCTTGTTGTGCTCCGAAACCAGCTTTGTTTGCATACTTAGGTGCTACTAGTGACCTTTTTGTAATGTCCTTTCTTTACAAACATCATTCACTGGAGTCATGAAGTTGTGTATGCCAAGAGACTTGATAAAAGGAGACTCCATATTGCATTCTTACTGTAGCTGGTGATTTATGGTAAAGGACTTGTTTTACTGGGGCTTCTCTTTCTCTTTATTTCCACCTCATACTTTAACTTGGATGGCCTACGCATTTTCCTGTAGGAGATATCATTTGAACCTGGATATAAATCTCAGAGTGGTAGTGTTGGCAGAAGGAGGTGTTTTTCTCTTACATGCTTTCTGTATAAATGTGCACAGTGTGGTATTCTGCAAAAGTCCTGGGAGTGCAGTTTTTAACTGATGTTTTACAAAGTCAAAGAGCAAATCTATACCAAAGGAGAAAATTAAAAAAATATGCTGCTGAAAATCCATGCCCTAAGGTACTTGATTTTATGTCTGTACAAGTATTAAAAGAAAACAACAAACCAGAAATCACCTGTTTATGTTTCTGTGCTAAAAGAAATTTAATTTCACATGTGAAATGCACAAATGATTATCATGGGGAAAAGAAATATTTTTTGTCTTTTGATTTTTATTCAGTTTTCCTCAGAGTAGGAGATGGGCAGGAAACTAAATTTTCAACATTCTGAATTTTCACAGGACAAGTACTTACACCCATTGTTAGGATAATTGGTTATTTGTTTCATTAAAATGCTGACAAAACATTATACCATATACTGGGCTACCTTTTTTCACTGTGTTGGGTGGGTACCTCAGGAAGCATAGAGTGGCCATTATCCTTCATTCAGTACTTTGCTGGGGTATGTATTTTGTAGAGCTATACAGTAATACTGATGTGTCATCTATGTTGAGGGGCAGGATCCTAAAAGTTTTGATTCCAATCTATCTCTATTGCTACAGGGAAGGTGCTTTCATTTTCATTAGAAATTTGATTTAGAACACGATTACTATGAAGGCTGTAGATTTTAATTTAATTATGTTCATTTTTATGAATTTGTCTTAACTAGATGGAAAATGTGAACTGAGATTATTGTTGCATGAAGAGAGAAATCCATCTCTTGAGTTGCTGAGCTTTCTAGGACTTACATTTTTCCCAATGTAAATCTGACTATTCTTGCTAAAGCTAATTATTCACTTGCCTGTGATGCTCAGGTGCTATGAAACAGACATGATAGACTACAATTACCTAATGTGGACAGGAACAGCCAAAAAATGTATATTTTTAAGATTCTCAGGCCAGTTTCAATTTATTGGAGTACTTGCTAAAGCCTGAGAAGTGCTTTCAAAGTATCCAAGGAAGTGCAGTCCAATACTCCAAGGAGTATGAAATAAGTTCTGCATATGAAGGGTAGAAATATTCAATTGGAAATGTTACAATTTCTTTTTGAATGTAGGAGAATACCAAGGACCCCCTGCAGTTAAGTTTCTTGTGTGTGCCAGTATGACTTCGCCTTTTCGCTTGTGGACTGAAAGATGGTCCCCTTCAAGCTCTATCCTGAGACTTTTCCTAATAACCATTGCTAAAGAACTGTTCCGAGGTAGCAATGTTTTAAGTAGCACAATAAAGCCTTATACTCAGGGAATGAGTGGGAGCTGTTGATGTTTCCTAGAAGATGTTAATATCTGCAGTGTCTGGGCCACTATTAGTTCTCTTAATGCATTAGGTTTTCTTATCTGCAAAATCAGTGAACTCTTAGACTTGATACTCATTTTGCTTTGCATTGTTTTGGGAAATGTGGAAAACTATATACAAAGCTACTGTCTTTGTATAGCAGTAGACTTTTTATTTGATTTAATCTGATTACTTCTGTTGACTTGGGTTACACCAGCAGCATACAGACCAGCAAAAGTAGTTACAGTGATAAAAAGAGCTTGCTTTCTCAAATAGGAACTAGAGTTTTCTCTCAATGATCTGTAGATATGGATTTTTTAAAAAAAAGAAATAGGCCTGTATGTGAGAACTGTTAAATGTCCCTGATAAAATTAATGATTAGTTCTTTATATTAGTGAGGGTTTGGGTTAACTCAATTTCTGACATTACCAGTGTCTAGCTAGTAGCAATTAGACTATTAGTTTAGAAAGTATAATTTCAATAAGTGAGATAAAGATGGAAAGGAAATATTTTACTGGGAAAGCAAGGTATTATGCAGGATAAAGGATATAGCTATAGTACAGTGGGTATTCGATATTCTTCCAATTCTCATTTAGGTGCTAACTAAAGTAAGCAGGGAACAGAAAATTTCTGCTGTAGTGCTTTTCATTCTTCTGGGTCAAGACACTTCTCCATTAAGACCTAGGGAAGCCTGGAAAGATTCAAGGGCATCAGCTAGGCAATACTGTCAGAAAGGCTTTATGTACACCGGTTCCACAAAAACTATTTTTTACCACTATCATTCTTTTGTAAGTTGCTGCTTCTTCAGAACGAAGTCAAAGCTCAGTATATCTGCAGGTCACATTGCCAATATCCTGTTAGATTAGTATCTGTGTCAACCTACGATAGCCTCATAAGATAGCTGTTGGTACCACAATAAGCACAGCTCTGATTAATCTGTGGGGCTGTATTCTGTTGTGTTGCTGAAGAATGTAATTGGAAAGCAAAAGACATCATGCCAGCAGTACTGACTGAAGATTGTCTACAGAAATTCTCTGATAAGAGAAATACAGGACAAGAAAGAATTTTGTGCATCTTGGCAACACTAATAGAACCATGCTTCAAGGGCTGCATGGAAGTCAGCCTTGCAAAGGGGTGCGGGCAGGTTATAGGGAAGAAGATTGCTAAAGCTTTTTTCCTTGATATTGCATATGCAAGTGAATCCAAGGAATGCTAAAGTATGTCTGCTGCGGTACCTGTGAACCAGCAGATATGCTGTTTTTCTGTTGACTTTTTTTTTTTTTTTTACACTGAAGCTTACAGTCTTTAAACGCTGCTGTTCAGAACAGTAGATTTTGTAACAGGTAGTACACTATAACAGACAAGTTCTCATTATTGAAAATCTCTTCAAGGTAAATGCTGCAATATAAGTCTTAATACTGCCATACTTAACCAAATGACTGCATTGATCTGATTTCTTGACTCTGTCACCTCTTCGTGAAGAGACAGTATGCTAAAAAACTCTAAATGGGATATTTAGCTTCCCTTCTTACTGAATGAGCAAATATAATCCGAATGGCTAAGTTACTTAGCAAGCTTCAATCAAAACTTTTCAGTAGCTGAGATACTTGCTCTAAGAAGGTCCAGTTGATAAGCAGATGCAAATGACTGAGTGGTGCAAACACCCAGGAAGGGCAAAGGTAGTTTTCCTTAATATAAAATGTAAATTCTGATAGCAGCAAGGAAAAATGAAGAAAAGAAGACTTAATGCTGTATTTTAGGACCAAAAATACCTCAAGTGAATTGCAGCAAGTGATGAAACTTCTTCTAAAAGGGAAATGATGAAAGCCTCGTCTCATTATAACTGAACTAAACAGGCCAATGCATTGTAATAAGAACTTCTGCATCATCTTTTGACAGTTATGTTAGTGACATGATAGGTCTTTGATGATTTACAGTTTTCTGATTACAGAAATATTTTTTGTAAAGTGAAATCTGTTTTCATTAGAAATAGTAAGTTTTTTGGGGCATGCTAGCATACATCAGGTAGTATTAGAAAAGAGGATATAAAAGGACAAACTTGAATCTGTTTTTTTTTCTGCGTATACCATCTGTGCATTAATTCATTAAAATATTACAGCATTTCATAGTTCTTCATCCTTTCTGAATGTTGATTTATTTGTGTGTTAACCTGTTACTTTGCTTTCACCTGATATATTACTAGTTTACTACAATGAAAGGAGAGACCTGCTGTTGTTAGAACAATTTGGCAGTGGATCTTAAGATGCTAGACGCCTTCAGGACCTTTTAAAAGAAATGTATGCAGATTTTCTTTCTATGGTAGTTAGAAGGTATGGCGTGAAAGTAAATCTCTACAGTATTCTTTATCTAAATGTTGACTTCCTTGCTCATGGATGTTCCCAGGATCTTGTGTCTTTAATCAATAGAAGTTTGTCTGAGATAAGCACTGATCAAATCTGGTACTGATGACTTAAAAGATACTGCTTTTGCGAAGAATTCATGCATGAGTAGTTGTCCAGTTTTTGTGGCTGTCAAATCATGTCCTGGCAGTGGATTTGTGAGTGTTTATTGTGTGTCCCCTAGGTGGCTGTTTCAAGCAATCTACTCATTTTCCAATTCCTGTCTCTAATATAAAATTGAAAATAGTCTCACCATGTATGGTGTATAGAAGAAATTAGGATCTCAGTTTGTGAATCAAGGAAGCAACAGATAAGACAATGGCAAATTGATAGCAACAATGCATAATGCATAGCTGTAATTTAGAGACAAGTAGGTACTATTGTCACACTTGAATAAGATTGCTGATATATTCTGTAGACTAAGATTGACAATATATTTCAGAGTAAGAAATCTCAAAGCTCAGTTAGCTTGCTTGTTATGTTTCTAGTAATCTTTTATTTTTCTTTAAGGTGACTGCAATTACGTTTTTCTTGGTTTAAAGTTGTTACTGTTGCTGTTCACCCACATAAGTACGGAGTCTTCTTTGTTACCTTAATATGGCTAACGCATGCTGATACAATTTTGCTATTCCTGTGTAAATTATTTGAATCTGAATTTCTTTCCACTCTTATTTAAACTTGTATTTGCAAAGGACTACTTGATATAAAGGAAAGGATAGAAATTGCTTTTATAATCCATTTATTTTATAATTTTAGAATCCATTTTATAATCCATTTATTCAAATAAACAGACCAAATGGCATAAGTCATCTTAGGACTGCTATAGGTGTAAGGATGTGTGGGTTATAGTATTTAAATCAAGCATATGTTTCCAAAATAGTGAAATAGCAAGGAATTTTTAATTGTTTGTGGTAGGCAGTTATTGCAATAGGAAAAGTCTGTAAATAACTTATGATCAAAAGCTGATGTGTGAAATACAGATTCTGTATGTACTGGATGTAGAAAGTGTTGAATTCTTTTAATGAAAAAAATTTATCAGTGTCTCTGGAATATTAGAGAGATCATCTTGAATTTTGTGAGTCACTATTTTCCTTATGGAAATTTCATCTGCAGAGGAGAAACAAAGAAATGATTAGGGCTTTGGGAAAGAGTAATTTTAATTGCCAAATACCATTTAAAAAGAAAAGTATCATAGGGTTTCTTAAAATAGATGAAGAACATTTTAGCTAAATCATTAATACAAAATATTTTTGTTTGTACTTTACAAACAAAACAGTATCAGGATTTATATCTTTGTTCTTTCCTTTTGAACATGCTCGAAGTCAAGTGAAATTTGGAAAAGGGGTCAAATTAAGCCTTGATTCTTTTTTGTTTTATTCTTTTTCCCAGCAAGGTTAAAAAAATCAATTATCCTGAAAATTAAATTTATTAAATACTATTTGTTTCATTTGGAGCTGTAGAATGTCTAAGGAAATAGCATTCTCTAACTTTTTTCCTTACATGCCATCAGACCTGATTTTTTCTTACTTTGTATGTAGCGGTTTTAGGGTTTGTAATGCTATTAGCAACAGACATTTCTTTTATAAGTGCAATATCAAATATTTAAGCAGTTGTCAACCTTTACACTGTGGATTTTTAAGCAATGATCTCTTTAAAATGTGATTTTGTAACTTGAAGTCCTTTGTACCTCTGGTGACTCCTGCATATCTTCAATCCTTTAAAACAAATGGAGGTGGCCACTCCAGCAATTCTTACTGTAATAATCTGTTTACTGTTCAGAGCCCACAAGGCTACATTTATGGTTGTAAATAAAAAAGGGCAATGCTCATTGCCTAGCCTTGAGGCTGAGTGCCATGGAACAACTCGGTTCTGCAAAGCTAAATGCTTACAACAGTGTGTTCTTATCCATATTTCCAGCTGGACAGAGTTCCTGCCTCTGCTGTTCCTTGAACTGTTCCCAACTGTTTTTCTACTTGACCTAAGTAGTGACAAAAGTGGAAGCTACTTGGCCGAGGTGCCACTGAGTCATTAGACGGTACAAACGGCTGCGAGATGGTGCTTCACCTGTGCTAAGTCTTGAGTTTACTGGCCTGAGATACTGCTAAAGGACTCTGGTTTGTGGTTTGATTTGGGAATGGAGGGGAAGGAGTGAAGCAGGGGGCTGGAAGGGGGGGTATGGGAGATGTCCTGAAGAGTGGCCTGTCCCAGAGAGAGAGAATACCCTGACACTATGCATACTGCTGAGAGGCAAAATAAAAAATCAATGTAACTTTGAGGTGAGCTATTCCTGCCTTAAAATAATTGCTCTATAGGAGGTAAGAATAGATTTAATTTATTAATTTTTTTTTTTGTGAATACAGCAGTCAGTCCTTCATCCCCAATTTTAATTCAAAGCTCTTAAATTCCAATTATTTTTTCTGCATTGGTACCCACTCTCACCCGTTATACAAGTGAAAAATGAAGAAAAATTGAGAACAAGCAAACAGAACCCATGAGACTAAGTAGCTTGAGTAATCCTTACCTTCATTTCCAAGCACGAGGGAACAGGAAAGGTTACACAGCGTGATTTTCTGCCTTGGAGCTCCTGGAGGCTTGCATGGCTGCACTTACCAGACAGAAAAACAGGCTTTGCAACTATGGCTTGAAGGTTTGCATGAGTGGCAGATGAGTAGGGAGAAAAGTGAGAGTAATAATATCAAGAGGTTTCAGTTGCTGTACTGTTGTGGTTTTTTTTTTTATTTTTATTATCACCTTCTTTGTGGGGAATTGAGAGAGAGAACTTACCACTTTAAGACTCAAAGGAGTGTTACAAACGTCTGCAAAAAGCATTTATATTTCTTTTCCCTGAATTGACTGCAAAAAGCTGCTTTGAGATCCCATAGGGCCTGTGCAATATATTATAAATTGCTTGACTAAAAGAAGTGTACACCATTCATGTATTACTCCTGCCCAAGGCTACTCTATTAAAACATCGTGTTCACTGTATCATATTACCATTCCTTAATTTTTATTAATAAGCATAGATATGCAGTTATTTGCATAATTTTTTTGGTAGAATTCTCACTTTGGTTTTAGAATAATGGAGGGGCAAATAAAAATGTATGTGTTGTGTGAGGTGTGATGGAAAGGGAGGAATAAAGAAATGCCTAATATCCATAATAAAATATGTCAGAAAATAAACTTAAGGCATTACTAATTTCAACAACTGAAATTATAGAGATTGTCTTTTTTCTAGTTCAAGTAGATGCATGGTATGTCAATGAAGATGGACACAACGCAATCCTCTGTGGTTTTTTTCCAGTTCAGCATTTGTTTCTGTTCAGGTGTCTTCTCTGATTCTTACTTGCACTGTGTGGTACCTTTCTCTGTTTGTTTCAATTGTATTTCATGCAGAGTATGATGCTGCTGTAGGTTTGGGAAGGTAGTAAAACACAGCTTTTGGTTATCAGTGAGAGTGGATAGGTTTTTTTTCCCCTGTCATGTATGGCTTTTAAGTTTTTATCTATTACAGTGGGCAGGTATCTTGTTGAATATTATATTTCTGTACCTGATGACCTCTTATTTTCCATAGTGATATTTTATCACCACAAGATAAGGTAGCCATTTAATTTCTGGGCCCTCTAACTACAGGCTATGTCCAGAGTACGTTTTTAGAGCAGCATGGGATAGAGTGATAATAAAAAACCTTGCATCTAGATAAAAAAAAAAAAAAAAAAAATCTGTTAAAGCTTTCATATGAGCGAAGTTAATGGATTCCAAGGGAAAAAAAATGAACTGGAGTGTGTTGTCATTCAGTAGTACTGAGGTTTGATTTCTTTTATCAGGCTGAGTAATGACTGTAGGTGCTTGCCCTTTCCATATCATTATAATTTACAATAAGATGAAATAGCGAGGACTTTCTGTGTTAACTAAGAAAGAGTAGTTGACCGTTGCTTGCATGTTCATGGCCTGGTGATTATTTCAAATAAAGTGAAGAAATACAAAAGATTGGGTTTACGTGTCTTTTAAGGGGTACTTAAAATGGAGTATCAGCTCACGCACTTGCTCACTCTTTCAGCTTTATCTGATAAA